>NC_057797.1:4280550-4398861 GCF_018294505.1 Triticum aestivum
GGAGAGGGTGCGGGGGGTCGTCATCGGTGGTGGAGCGGGGGAGGGTGCGGGGGGTGCTCGGCGGGGAGGGGGATGTGGCGAGGGGGATAGCGATTGAGATGGAGGGGGATCGAGATCGAGTGTCCTTCCAACTTATCAATGGTTGATACCCTCCGATACTACTCATAGATTCATCAAACTAAGGAAACAACACATAGAAAACAGAATCTGTCAAAAACAGAACAGTCTATAGTAATCTGTATCAAGCATATACTTCTGGAACTCATAAAATTCTGAAATAAATTGTTGGGCGTGAGGAATTTGTCTGTTAATCATCTGAAAAAAGAATCAACTTAATAGATCTCTGCAGTCAAATATGGTAGCTAATCTCGTGAGTGCTAAAGTTTCAGTTTTTTACAGCAGGATCACAAAGACTTCACCCAAGTCTTCCCAAAGCTTCTACTTGGCACAAACACTAATTAAAACATAAAACCACATCTAAACAGAGGCTAGATGAATTATTTATTACTAAACAGGAACAAAAAGCAAGGAACGAAAATAAAATTGGGCTGCCTCCCAACAAGCGCTATCGTTTAACGCCCCTAGCTAGGCATGATGATTACAATGATGCTCACATAAAAGATAAGAATTGAAACATAAAGAGAGCATCATGAGGAATATGACTAGCACATTTAAGTCTAACCCACTTCCTATGCATAGGGATTTTGTGAGAAAACAACTTGTGGGAACAAGAATCAACTTGCATAGGAAGGTAAACAAGGATAACTTCAAGATTTTCAGCACATAGAGAGGAAACTTGATATTATTGCAACTCCTAAAAGCATATATTCCTCTCTCATAATAATTTTCAGTAGTATAATGAATGAATTCAACAGTATAACCATCACATAGAGCATTATTTTCATGATCTACAAGCATAGGAAATTTACTGCTGTCCACATAGGCAAAATTCTTCTCATTCGGAATAGTGGGAGTATCATAAGAAACTCAAATACTATAAATTGTTTCCACATTAAAAGAGTAATGTTCAGAAAAAGGGTAATCATAATCATGACAAGTTATAATATAATCATCAGTACTTTGTATAGCATACATATCATCACAATAATTATCATAAGTAGCAACTTTATTGTCATCATAATCGATTGAAACCTCTTCCAAGATAGTGGAATCACTACTAAATAAAGTCATGACCTCTCCAAGTCCACTTTCATCAATATAGTCATCATAAATAGGAGGCATTCTATCATCATAATAAATTTTCTTATCAAAACTTGGGAGATTGAAAATATCATCTTCATTAAACATAGCATCCCCAAGCTTTGGAAAAAAATTAATATCAACAAATATATTCTCAAACTTGACATTCTCATCAAACATAGCACCCCCAAGCTTGGGCCTTTTCATATCATAAGCATAATCACTCTCATCATTAATAGTATGGATAGCACCAATAGTATAGCAATTATCATCATCACAATGAGTAATAGGAGCAACATCATTTGGGAGGGATACCTTTTCACCTTTGCTCCTCCGTCTTTTGTTTTTCTTCTTCACATCATGTGTGGGTTTAATCCTCTGTTTGGAGCTCCTTATTAATGAGGTTGGTTGAATAGGAGGCTCCTCCTCGTTACCTGATTCAAGATAAGAAATAATAGGAGAATATTGGGAAGTCTCTTCCCTTTCATTAGTATTCTCTTCATCTTCTATTTGTTTTCTTGTCTTTATGTAATTGGGAATAGAAGGATTTTCAATGCAATTCACCGCACAATACATAAAAAAATTCTAGATCAAAATCAAGAAATCTATCAAGATTAAATTTTGGAATACCCCCAGTTATACGTTTCATTTCTTCATATCCCAAAAGAAGACTAAGCTCTTTATGATGCTCAAGGGTAATCAAGTTATCAAAATTTTTGGACATGATTTGATCATGAAACAAATAGCATTGGAGCTTTAAATGACCATGTTCATTGCAAAGTTCACAAGGATGGTGATAAATATTGAATCTTTCAGGACAATCATCTAGCCTTTCTTGCGACTATTTAGTTTCCGAATAATTATGCCTCTTGCAAAATCTATCTTCCCTATTTGGTGTGTGCTTGCAAACTCTATGTATTCCACAAAAGTTGACATCCTTATAAGAGACATTTTCATCATGACTAGTGCAATCATCATTAGTACTATGGATATTGAAAGAGTTCATACTAATAACATTGCGATCATGCTCATCATTCAAAGATTTAGTGCCAAACATTCTAATGCATTCTTCTTCTAACACTTTGGCACAATTATCGGAATCCTTATTTTTCATGAAAGATATTAAAAGGATGAAGCATATGAGGTACCCTCAATTCCATTTTTTTGAAGTTTTCTTCTATAAACTAAACTAGTGATAAAAAAAGAAACAAAAAGATTCGATTGCAAGATCTAAAGATATACGTTCAAGCGCTAACCTCCCCGGCAACGGCGCTAGAAAAGAGATTAATGTCTACTACACAACCTTCTTCTTGTAAATGTTGTTGGGCCTCCAAGTGCAGAGGTTTGTAGGACAGTAGCAAATTTCCCTCAAGTGGATGACCTAAGGTTTATCAATCCGTGGGAGGCGTAGGATGAAGATGGTCTCTCTCAAGCAACCCTGCAACCAAATAACAAAGAGTCTCTTGTGTTCCCAACACACCCAATACAATGGTTGAAGGAAATATGCCCTAGAGGCAATAATAAAGTTATTATTTATTTCCTTATTTCATGATAAATGTTTATTATTCATGCTAGAATTGTATTAACCGGAAACATAATACATGTGTGAATACATAGACAAACAGAGTGTCACTAGTATGCCTCTACTTGACTAGCTCGTGAATCGAAGATGGTTATGTTTCCTAACCATGAACAAAAGAGTTGTTATTTGATTAACGGGATCACATCATTAGAAGAATGATGTGATTGACATGACCCATTCCATTAGCTTAGCACCCGATCGTTTAGTATGTTACTATTGCTTTCTTCATGACTTATACATGTTCCTATGACTATGAGGTTATGCAACTCCCATTTGCCGGAGGAACACTTTGTGTGCTACCAAACGCCACAACGTAACTGGGTGATTATAAAGGAGCTCTACAGGTGTCTCCAAAGGTATATGTTGGGTTGGCATATTTCGAGATTAGGATTTGTCACTCCGTTTATCGGAGAGGTATCTCTGGGCCCTCTCGGTAATGCACATCACATAAGCCTTGCAAGCATTGCAACTAATGAGTTAGTTGCGAGATGATGTATTACGAAACGAGTAAAGAGACTTGCTGGTAACGAGATTGAACTAGGTATTGAGATACCAACGATCGAATCTCGGGCAAGTAACATACCGATGACAAAGGGAACAACGCATGTTGTTATGCGGTCTGACCGATAACGATCTTCCTAGAATATGTGGGAGCCAATATGAGCATCCAGGTTCCGCTATTGGTTATTGACCGGAGACGTGTCTCGGTCATGTCTACATTGTTCTCGAACCTGTAGGGTCCGCATGCTTAAGGTTTCGATGACAGTTATATTATGAGTTTATGAGTTTTGATGTACCGAAGGAGTTCGGAGTCCCGAATGAGATCGGGGACATGACAAGGAGTCTCGAAATGGTCGAGACGTAATGATCGATATATTGGACGACTATATTCGGACATCGGAAAGGTTTCAAGTGATTTGGGTATTTTCGGAGGTATCGGGGAGTTACGGAAATACGTGGAAGAAGCAATGGGCCTTAATGGGCCTTAGTGGAAAGGACCAGGAGGTGGCGCGCGCCCCTCCCAAGCCCAGTCCGAATTGGACAAGTGGTTTGGGGTGCGGCCCCTCTCTCCCTTCCTTCCCCTCTTCCCCCCTTTCCCCCCTTCTCCTAGTTGGACTACGAAAGGAGGAAACCTACTCCAACTAGGAGTAGGAAACCTACTCCATGGCGCGCCCCTCCTAGGGCCGGCCTCCTCCCCCTTGCTCCTTTATATACGGGGGCAGGGGGGCACCTCTAGACACACAAGTTGATCTTCGTGATCGTTCCTTAGCCGTGTGCGGTGCCCCCCTCCACCATATTACACCTCGGTCAGATCGTAGCGGTGCTTAGGCGAAGCCCTGCGACGGTAGAACATCAAGATCGTCACCACACCGTCGTGCTAACGGAACTCTTCCCCAATGCTTTGCTGGATCGGAGCCCGGGGATCGTCATCGAGCTGAACGTGTGCTAGAACTTGGAGGCACCGTAGTTTCGGTGCTTGGATCAGTCGGATCGGGAAGACGTACGACTACTTCCTCTATGTTGCGTCAACGCTTCCGCTTCGGTCTACGAGGGTACATAGACAACACACTCCCCTCTCGTTGCTATGCATCACCATGATCTTGTGTGTGCGTAGGAATTTTTTTGAAATTACTACGTTCCCCAACAGTGGTATCAGAGCCTAGGTATTATGCATTGATGTTGTGCACGAGTAGAACACAAGTGAGTTGTGGGCGATATAAGTCATACTGCTTACCAGCATGTCATACTTTGGTTCGGCGGTATTGTTGGATGAAGCGGCCCGGACCAACATTACGCGTACGCTTACGCAAGACTGGTTCTACCGACGTGCTTTGCACACAGGTAGCTGGCGGGTGTCAGTTTCTCCAACTTTAGTTAACCGAGTGTGGCTACGCCTGGTCCTTGCGAAGGTTAAAACAGCACCAACTTGACAAACTATCGTTGTGGTTTTTGATGCGTAGGTAAGAACGGTTCTTGCTAAGCTCAGTAGCAGCCACGTAAAACTTGCGACAACAAAGTAGAGGACGTCTAACTTGTTTTTGCAGGGCATGTTGTGATGTGATATGGTCAAGACGTGATGAGATATAAGTTCTTGTATGAGATGATCATGTTTTGTTGAAGTTATCGGCAACTGGCAAAAGCCTTATGGTTGTCTCTCTATTGCATAAGATGCAAGCGCCAAATAATTGCTTTACTTTATCGCTATGCGATAGCAATAGTTGCAAGAGTGTCAGGACCCCGATTCCAAGTCACATCGATCTAGCCGGTAACACCTCATATCACTTTGCGGCCTCACGCACGGTATCCCACGGTGTCGCCTTACCATGGCCCGGTACCGTTTACGCCTTTTGGCTCACGTATATGATAGTGTCGCTAGCATCCATATGATAGAGAACCCGGGCCGACATGGCTAGTCGTGAACCCAAAGCGGCACAGACCTATGGAGATAGGCATACATGAATCACATCGAGCATGTCGGTCATCAACGAGTGATTCCAGGCTGTAGCACTGGGCTAACAGGACTCCGGGGAACCCGGGCTGTAGCAGGCTAGGCAGGACTCCGGAAATCACCGCGTGACATTTCCCTGAAGGAACAGACATAGGAACGAAGTGAAACACATGCCGGCCAGTCAAGTGTCCTGAACAGTAGTGCTGGGCTAGCAAGACTTCGGTGAACCGGGCTGTAGCGGACTATTATGGCTCGAGAAACACTGGACTACATTTCCCCATAAGAACGGCTGCCAAGGATAAACAACTAGATAGTCAGATCCCACTCATACCAAGCATTTCAATCATACACACAATATGCCCGATATGAGTACATACAACATGGCATCACAACAAAACTCTACAACCCAAGTACTTTATTTAAAGGCTCCAGAGAGCCATACATAACATGTCATACAGATAGGGGTCACATGACCCGACACTCAAGTCATACAATCATACAAGCACATGCGGAAGCAACTAGTCTGAGTACAGATTCTAGAAAGAAAGAAGGCTTCTCGAAGCCTGTCTATTTATATAGGGCCCTCTATGGCCAGGATCACCACCTGGGTGGCTAGTCACTCGTCGACGTCAAGGTCTACGTAGAACCCATCGGAGGGGGCGGTGTTGTCGTCTGAAAACAGTAATTAAGCAAACATGAGTACAAAGGTACTCAGCAAGTCTTACATCAGAACCTACTATACATGTTTATTCTCAAGAAGGTGGTGGGGTTAATGCTGCAAGCCAGCTTTGACTCTTGGCTAAGCTATCCTACGGAACTTCACCAGTAAAATAGTTTTCGCACATGAGTCCACTACTCACCAACACAATACTCCATCGGGGATCCTCCCTCGTCGTCCTACGAGAAGGCCATCCTCGGTACTCACACTTATTTTGAGTCTTTATTAGTATCCATTAACTTGTCTATGAACTGTATAGGCAACCAGGTAGTCCTTTACCGCGGATGCGGCTATTCGAATAGTTTTATACCCTGCAGGGGTGTACTTCATCATACACGCATTCACCTCTTACCGCCGTTTACACGACATGTACTCAGCTACCTTCAAGCGGAAGCCCAGCGAGGGTGTCGGCCACGACCTACCTAAACACTTAAGTCTCTAGTCCAGGTTTATCGCCTATCCAGGTTCCATCCGCAGGGAGTCCGGCCGAGGTTTCCACATACGGCCCCGAAGGATGTGAACAGGGTCCCGAGACTCCAAACGGGCGCCCGACATACCCGGTCATGGTGTATCTACCGCAACATAGCCCACCCCTAGGGTCAGCGCTACGCACGGCCGCCAACATATAACCTACAAACACCAGAAACTATTTGCAACTCCTGGACAGAGTACTAGGGTGATTAAGAAGCCGAGAGGGTCCATTGATTTCGGGCCCAATGTGTGGTAGTATCTGAATCTTAAATCACGCAGACAGATCTCAGTTCTTATGGACGGCCTCAATGAAACAACCCACCATGTACTCCTACATGGCCTCTCATCGATACCTTTTCCAAAACATGTTCAACACATCCCTCACATTACCGACATAAGCATTTCACTTTAGCCCATCACCCAGATGAACCAGACCTGACACAACTCTAAGCATAGCTGGCATAGCAAGGTAGGAATCACATACATGGCTCAATCAACTCCTACACATGCTAGTGGGTTTCATCTAGTTACTGTGGCAATGACATGTCATGCAGAGGATAAGGGTTCAACTACCGTAGCACACAGCAGTTTGAATCGCGTTGTCTTAATGCAGTAAATAAGAGCAGAAGCAAGAACATGGGTTTGTATCGGAATGATCAATGGTTGCTTGCCTGATGGAGTGGTAGTGGAATACTGCCCTTCAGTTGGATACTCGTGAATATCCTCGGAGGCAGAACCTACCACGAAGAACACATCGGAACACAATCAACACATGACGATATGCAACAATATGATGCATGCTATGACATGGAAATATGAATGTTTCTTGGCCTAATGCAAGCTATAACAGAAAGGAATGAACTCATTTGAATCAAAGCTTCAAATATTAGCTCATTAAACATGGCCTTAATAGTGCATTTCCTTATTCTGCTTAAACAGCAAGGTAAACTTGCTTTGTCATGCATGAAACCATAATTTTTCATACATAAATTATTTCATTTGGAGTTACGGTTGAATTTCTATGATTTTTAGAAGTTCAAAACATTTTCTGGAATTTCCTGAATAAAATTAATTCCAGTAAATGAATAATTGCGTCAGCACTGCGTCACTGTGACGTCAGTGAGTCAAAGGCACCAGCCCAGGTCAAACCTGACTGGTGGGGCCCACTGGTCAGTGACTCTGTGCACTAACTACGTTTAGTTAGCCTAATTACTGGGCAGGGCCCACTAGTCAGTGACTATACTAATTAAATTAACTAATTTTAGTTATAAACTAATCTGGATAATTAGCAGACGGGGGCCCACTTGTCATTGACTCAAAGGAGTCAACCTGGCCCACCCAGTCCACGTCAGTGGTCAAACCCACCGGTCAACAGGGCTAATCTTGCCGTCGTTGAGTCGCCGGCGAGGCCGAGACGGCGGAGGGCTTCGGAAAACGCCCTCAGGCGACCGAATCGACGGCAGAGACCATGTACGTGTAGCTGGGAACGAGCCGCGGCGTTTGGTGGTGGTAGTTGGGCTCGGGGTGGCCAGAAACGTCGCCAGCGACAAGCTTGGCGGTCGCCGGAGTCGGGTGAGGACGGTTTCGAGGCTACGGTGCACGGGAGAGAGAGCTAGTGGTGGCTACGGGTTCCTGGCGCTGCACTGAGCACAACTGCGGGCTTGGCCTCGAGCCACAGTGGCTCTGGCCACGACGGCGCCATGGCCGGCGGCGGGGAGCTCTCGGGTGTGGTGGAAACGACGGCTACAGGGGCCAAACGAGCACGGGAGCTAGGGGAAGAGGAAGAGGAGCTCACAGCAGAGTCGGAGAGGGGGTCAGCGAGCTCAGGGAGGTCCTGGCGGCGGCGAATCGACCGGAGATGGCTCGGGTGCCCGAGGTTTAAGACGAGGGCGAAGGCGGCAATGCAGGGCCTCCGGCGATGCGTGGCTCGGTGGGGAGGGCGAGGGAGTCGAGGCGGAGCTAGCTATTGGGCTCGTCAGAGGGGCGAGGGCGCGGCTGTGGTGGCAACTACGGCGATCGGTGGTGAGGGACGCGCTCGGCCATCGCGGGAGAGGAAGAGGGAGACGAGGGGGAGAGTGA
Organism: Triticum aestivum; assembly: GCF_018294505.1. Classification (NCBI taxonomy): domain Eukaryota; kingdom Viridiplantae; phylum Streptophyta; class Magnoliopsida; order Poales; family Poaceae; genus Triticum; species Triticum aestivum. Next base: position 4,289,050 of record NC_057797.1, read on the forward strand.
GCGAGGATGAGAGGGAGACGTGGGTGTCGCGTGGCACTTCAGGGCGTCTCCCGGGCGTCGACGGAAGCAGGAGGTGGCCGGCGTGTGGCCGCGGGCGCCGGCCACGCGCTCCGCGTCCTTCTAGCGCGAGGAGGACGACGACTGGCGAGGCCAGTTAGCTGGGCCGGGCCAAGTGGCTGGGCCAGCACAGGTAAGGCCCAGGTGGGCTTCTTCCTCTCTTTTTTTTTATTTTTGTTTCTGTTTTCTATTTAACTGCAACTGTTTAGCTTTAAATAAAATACTAAAACGTTTCCAAAAATCCTGAAAATAAATGTGGCCTCTGTTTAGATTATTTCCAACAGGAAACATTTATTTCCACAATTATTTGAGCATTTAAATTATTTTATAGCATTTAAATGCCCAAATTCAAATACTTATGATTTAATTCAATGACCTTCTGTTGACCTGGAAAATTGTGCACCAATTTTTGCCATAGGTTCTAACCTAAGACAAAGAGGGTGAACTTTTTAGAAGGGCATTTCAGGTTCATTGAAAATAATTTTAGTAAACCCTAGTTGTTTCCAGGGGGGGTGTTGGGGGTTCTGCTTTCCCCATTTCAAATTTAAGAGAAATTAAAACATGATGCACATTCTAATGCTTGAACTAGCTAGGGTGTGACAACTCACCCCCACTCAAAAGAATCTCGTCCCGAGATTTAGAATCCTCTGGAAAGAAGGTGGGGTACTCAAGTCGAAGACGATCCTCCCTTTCCCAAGTGGCTTCTTTATCGGAGTGGTGTGACCATTGAATCTTGAGAAACTTGATATTATGACGTCGAGTGGTACGCTCGGCTTGATCAAGGATACGAACGGGATATTCCCGATAAGAGAGATTGTCTTGTAGATCAAGAGTTTCGTGTTCCACTCCACGGATAGGATCCGCGAAGCAACGCCTGAGTTGTGAAACGTGGAAGACATCATGAACTCTGGAAAGATGCGGAGGTAGTTCCAATTGGTAGGCAACTTCTCCTCGTTTGGCAAGAATGCAAAAGGGCCCAATGTAACGAGGAGCCAATTTGCCTTTGATACCGAAACGATGGGTTCCCTTTAACGGAGTAACCCGAAGGTAAGCCTTCTCGTCCACTTCATAAGTCATAGGCTTATGTTTACGATCATATTGACTCTTTTGACGAGATTGGGCTATTTTTAATTTCTCACGAATAACGCGAACCTGCTCTTCTGCTTCCTGAATCATATCTGGGCCAAAGAGTTGTCTTTCCCCGGTTTCTGACCAGTTAAGAGGCGTTCGACATTTTTGTCCATAGAGAACTTCAAAAGGAGCTTTGCCCAAGCTAGCTTGATAACGATTGTTATAAGCAAACTCCGCGAATGGAAGGCATTTCTCCCAACTCATTCCGAACGAGATAACAGAAGCTCAGAGCATATCTTCCAGAATTTGATTGACTCGCTCTACTTGACCACTTGATTGAGGATGGAAGGCGGTACTAAAGGAGAGACGAGTTCCCATAGCATTTTGGAAACTTTCCCAAAATCGAGAGGTGAAGAGACTCCCACAGTCTGAGTTAATTTCCAATGGGACACCATGAAGAGACACTATTCGGGAGACCTATAATTCGGATAGCTGGCTAGCGGTGATACTCTCACAAACAGGTAGGAAATGGGCTACTTTGGAAAGTCGGTCGATCACGACGAAGATGGCATTATTCGCTCTCTTGGTCCTGGGAAACCCAGTGATGAAATCCATACTGATTTTATCCCATTTCCATTCAGGAATAGCCAAAGGTTGAAGGGTGCCAGCAGGTCGTTGATGCTCTGCTTTAACACGACGACAAACGTCCCAATTAGCAATGTATTGAGCGATTTCTCTCTTCATCCTAGTCCACCAAAACCTCTAGCGTAGGTCTTGATACATTTTGGTACTACCGGGATGAAAGGTGAGAGGGGATTCATGAGCTTCCTTAAGGACCAGCCACCTCAGGTTTCGTGCCTTTGGAACCACTAGGCGATTCCCAAAGTATACGACACCTTGATCATCAATGGAGAAACAGTTCGCGACTCCTTTCTTAATGTTTCTCTTAATACGGGAGATTCCTGGATCTACCTTCCGTGCCTTGATGATCTGATCCGTAAGGGTAGGTTCCACCACCAGGGTGGATAGGAATCCTTGAGTAACAATGTGGAGATTAAGCTTACAAAATTCCTCATGGAGAAGTGGTTGACTTTGTTGTAACATCAGGTTGTTACAATAGGACTTACGACTTAGTGCATCAGCCATGACATTGGCTTTGCCCGAGGTGTAAGTTATTCCTAAGTCGTAATCCGAGATCAACTCGACCCAACGTCTTTGCCTGAGATTCAAATCTGGTTGGGGGAAGATATATTTCAAACTTTTGTGATCGGTGAAGATCTCGCAACGTTTACCGAGGAGGTAATGTCGCCAAGTTTTAAGTGCATGGACTACAGCTGCAAGCTCTAGATCATGGGTGGGATAATTTTCCTCATTTGGGTGTAATTGTCGTGAAGCATAGGCGATTACCTGACGATCTTGCATGAGTATGCAAGCTAGTCCTTGTCGCGAGGTGTCGCAATAGATAATAAAGTCCTTGGAAAAATCTGGTAGTACTAGTACGGGAGCTGATGTCAGGCGTCTTTTCAGTTCGTGAAAGCTAAACTCGCACTGTGGAGTCCACTCGAACTTTTTATCTTTCTTGAGGAGTTCAGTTAGGGGTTTAGCAACCTTGGAGAAATTCTTGACGAAGCGGCGGCAATAGCTCGCTAAGCTAAGGAAACTCCGAACTTGCTTGACCATCTCAGGTGGAGTCCAATCAAGGACGGCTTGAACTCGCTCGGGATTGACAGCAATACCCTTGCCAGAGATTACATGGCCTAGATAGATCAGTTCTGTCAACCAAAATTCACACTTGGAGAATTTGGCATAAAGGCGATGCTCTCGAAGTTTCATCAATACCAGCCTTAGATGTTCGGCATGTTCCTCTTCATTCTTGGAGTAGATGAGTATGTCATCGAGATATACTATGACGAATTTATCCAAGTACTCCATGAAAACCGAGTTCATTAACCGAGAGAAGGTGGCCAGGGCATTGGTTAAACCGAAGGACATGACGGTGTACTCGTATTGGCCATAATGAGTAACAAAGGCCGTTTTGGGAATGTCCCCGTTTCTGATTTTGATTTGATGGTAGCCCAACCTCAAATCCATCTTGGAAAAGACTGAGGATCCAGCGAGCTGATCATACAGATCGTTGATCCTGGGAAGCGGATTCTTGTTCTTGATGGTGACCAAATTAACAGGTCGGTAATCCACAACCATTCGATCCGTTCCATCCTTCTTCTTAACGAAGAGGACGGGGCAAGCCCAAGGAGAGGAACTAGGACGGATGAAACCCTTTTTCAAGGAATCATCGAGTTGGTTCTTAAGCTCGGCTAGTTCTAAGGGTGCCATCTTGTAGGGTCTTCTAGAAATTGGAACGGTTCCTGGAACAAGGTCTATCACAAACTCGACATCCCTGTCAGGTGGAACACCTGGCAGTTATTCTGGAAAGACATCCGGGAAGTCTCGGACTACCAGAACATCCTCAAGGTCTGGAAGGGGGTTGGCATTTAGGGACTAAAGTTGGCGCTTGGCCACTCGAGTTAAGACATTAACTGTCTTGCCCGACGGGTGAGTAAGTTGAACGGTTCTAGTGGCACAATCGATCTTAGCATAATGAGCTGACATCCAATCCATAACCAAGATGATGTTTATGTCGGAGGACTTGAGAGCTATTAAGGATGCAAGGAAGACAAGTCTATCGACAAGAATTTCGTCCCCATGGCTTACTCTAGAAGTTTGCCATTTGGAACCCGGAGTTTGAATTACCATGGAAGTGGGCATGTCATAGAATGTCGTGTTATGCAATCGAGCATAGTTCTCAGATATGAATGAATGAGATGCTCCAGTATCGAAAAGAACAGATGCCGGATGGCAGTTAACAAGGAGCGTACCAAGGATGACGTTAGGATCCTCATGAGCCTCCTCGGCTGAAACATATTTGACATGGCCACGTGGGGTGGTGGCCGGCTTAGCGTAGAAAGTCCTTCCCGCGGCCTTACCACGGCCAACGGACTTTCCAGTTTGATTGGGGTTGTTCTGGGGACACTCTCGGCTATAGTGACCCGGCTCTCCACACTTAAAGCATGTCACCACATTGGGGCGTGGAGCAGCATTAGCAGCGGGGCCACCATAGGGCTTGGGTGGTGCAAATTGCTGGTTGGGACGAGGCGCCTCAAAGGATGGCCTCGGGATGAACCTGGGTGGCAGTGCCGTTCTTGGGATCCACACCCGGCGCTTCTGAGCTCGAGAGCCGGATGAAGAGCCAAAATCACGGGAGTGCTTGCATGAAGCGTCATAATTAGTCTGGCCTGTCTCAGCACTGATGGCTTTATTGACCAACTTCTGAAAGGAGGTGCACTCGTGCAGACGAAGATCGCCGGCGAAGCTCAGGGCTAAGTCCCTTACGGAACCTTGCCTGCTTCTTAGCGTCAGTGGAAACCTCTTCGGGAGCATAGCCTGCCAGATTCCCAAATTCACGACTGTAAGCATCCACAGTCAGTCTTCCTTGGGTGAAGTTGCAGAACTCCTCTCTCTTGCGATCCAGGAGACCTTCCGAAATGTGATGCTCACGGAAAGCCTCACTGAATTCAGCCCAAGTAGTGACTTGGCCGACCGGGCGCATAGCTTCGAAATTCTCCCACCAAAGGCTAGCAGGGACTTCGAGATGGTGGGCAGCATAAGTAACCTTGTCGGCTTCGGCTACGTTGGCAGAACGTAGCTTGTGGGTGATGCTGCGAAGCCAGTCATCCGCGTCGAGGGGTTCAACGGAATGGTTGAACTTTGGTGGGTACAGCTTGATAAAGTCATTGATTGACACCAAGTCATTTCGTGGGTGGCGTGCAGTGTTCTGCTCAATCCGCTCCAGTAGGCGGTTAGGCTCACGCTTGTTTCTTTCCGCCTCTAGCATTACTTCGGCCAGAGAAGGCGGTTGAGGCAGATTTTCACCTCTAGCTGCACTAGCTTCCCCCTGCTCCGGGGCAGCAGGGTTGCTGCGGGTGTTGACCATCCTAGGAGAAAAACAAGACAACGGTTTAGACAAGGATGGCTCAAACTTAGCGAGGAAGTGCAGAATGTAATGGATAACACGGAATGCAGAGATGTTCATCCGTATGTCATGGTAATATAAAACTGCCATATATATACCAATGGTCATACACATCATACATAGTTTAGTACAAGCCCAGGCTACAGTACAACTATGATGAAAGACGTTACATCTCATCGAAGGCATTCCAAGCCCCTATACATTATTTGTCTACACCTCCGGAATCGATTACACGCAAAGTCATGTTCCACAAGTCACACAGGACAGTGGAGATACAACTACTACAATACTAGTGGTATTACTACTAACTCAGACAGCTCCATAGTAGTTCTCACAAAAGTCACCTCCATAGCCTGTAAGTTCAACGTGACCATCCGGGAACAGATGGTCCTGAGGAGCCTGTGGACCATAGGGGCTAGGATGAGGTCTTGGACCAACAAACGGTGGCCTCCGGGGACCACGGGGTGGGGTGATGCCTCCCACATCACGCCAATCCACCATGTCTGGCAGGGCTGATCTCACAGGATACAGATCCCTTGTATCCATACATCCAGCTTGCACCGTAGGTGCAAACCGAGTCAATGTGGCCTAATGATCAGCATGGGTATTGAAAAGCTCCAGCCTCAAGGCCCGATTCTCTCGGTCCTTATCTTTGACCATCTCGGCAGTGGTACGGGTTAATGAGTCCTCCTGAGTGGAGTCAACATAGATAGCCTGAAGATACCCTTGCGCTCCTGGAAATGAAGCTGGCATGTAACGGAAGTCGGTGTTCCGAAGCAGACCAGTCCGGACTCGCAAGATGGTCATCATGGAATAGGCAGCATCCTGCACAGCCATCTCAACAGTAACCCCGAGTCCATAGGAACAGTGAAGGGGCTCGGTAGATCCAGGATAAGAAGGAAATATCCTGACGGTACAGAGATATTGGCTTTGATTAAAGTCGCGGAACAGCTCTTCGATGGTGTATTCGGGATACCAACGGTAACCCGTCTCGATCATGACCCGGACTAACATAGTAGTATGACCGGGCATGTCGAGGCACCGGGTCAGGCGAACCACTTGGTTTTGAGCATGGTTGGCCATCTGAAAGCACAACCACAATGCAAAGACATCAGAATTCCTAGGGAAAATTGGACAGCATAACAACTGTAAATGCTCAGAAAAAGATTTGAGACATCCACAACAGTTCGTAATACCACTCAACAACATCATATCAAGATTCTGATCCAATTAGCAACATACTAGGAATAGTAGGAACTTAACTGGAACTCGTAACAACAATCCTATAAGCCACTACGGATTAGTAACACGTGAACCTGATAGAAGAAGAGAGCCTAGTCCTTAACCCACGTTGAATGAGAAGAGAATGACTCAGATCAGAGGCATAGGGTAAAGGAGTAAAAGAGCCTTACGTTCCCTTCCACAATCAATTCCCCTACATATAACTAAAGCATTTCTAGACTCAACATCGACCAGTTTGGCTCAACGAACCTACAGGGAGTCCGGCTCTGATACCAACGCTGTCAGGACCCCGATTCCAAGTCACATCGATCTAGCCGGTAACACATCATATCACTTTGCGGCCTCACGCACGGTATCCCACAGGTGTCGCCTTACCATGGCCCGGGACCATTTGTGCCTTTTGGCTCACGTATATGATAGTGTCGCTAGCATCCATATGACAGAGAACCCGGGCCGACATGGCTAGTCGTGAACCCAAAGCGGCACAGACCTATGGAGACATGCATACATGAATCACATCGAGCATGTCGGTCATCAACGAGTGATTCCGGGCTGTAGCACTGGGCTAACAGGACTCCGGGGAACCCGGGCTGTAGCAGGCTAGGCAGGACTCCGGAAGTCTCCGCGTGACATTTCCCTGAAGGAACAGACATAGGAACGAAGTGAAACACATGCCGGCCAGTCAAGTGTCCTGAACAGTAGTGCTGGGCTAGCAGGACTCCGATGAACCGGGCTGTAGCGGACTACTATGGCTCGAGGAACACTGGACTACATTTCCCCATAAGAACGGCTGCCAAGGATAAACAACTAGATAGTCGGATCCCCCTCATACCAAGCATTTCAATCATACACACAATATGCCCGATATGAGTACATACAACATGGCATCACAACAAAACTCTACAACCCAAGTACTTTATTTAAAGGCTCCAGAGAGCCATACATAACATGTCATACAGATAGGGGTCACATGAGCCGACACTCAAGTCATACAATCATACAAGCACATGTGGAAGCAACTAGTCTGAGTACAGACTCTAGAAAGAAAGAAGGCTTCTCGAATCCTATCTATCTATATAGGCCCCTCCATGGCCAGGATCACCACCTGGGTGGCTAGTCACTAGTCGACGTCAAGGTCTACATAGAACCCATCGGAGGGGGCGGTGTTGTCGTCTGAAAACAGTAATTAAGCAAACATGAGTACAAAGGTACTCAGCAAGTCTTACATCAGAACCTACTGTACATGTTTATTCTCAAGAAGGTGGTGGGGTTAATGCTGCAAGCCAGTTTGACTCTTGGCTAAGCTATCCTACGGAACTTCACCAGTAAAATAGTTTTTGCACACGAGTCCACTACTCACCAACACAATACTCCACCGGGGATCCTCCCTCGTCGTCCTATGAGAGGGCCATCCTCGGTACTCACACTTATCTTGAGTCTTTATCAGTATCCATTAACTTGTCTATGAACTGTTTAGGCAACCAAGTAGTCCTTTACCGCGGACGCGGCTATCCGAATAGTTTTATACCCTACAGGGGTGTACTTCGTCATACACGCTTTCACCTCTTACCGCCGTTTACACGACATGTACTCGGCTACCTTCAAGTGGAAGCCCAGCGAGGGTGTCGGCCACGACCTACCTAAACACTTAAGTCTCTAGTCCAGGTTTATCGCCTATCCAGGTTCCATCCGCAGGGAGTCCGGCCGAGGTTTCCACATACGGCCCCGAACGATGTGAACAGGGTCCCGAGACGCCAAACGGGTGCCCGGCATACCCAGCCACGGTGTATCTGCCGCAACATAGCCCACCCCTAGGGTCAGCGCTACGCACGGCCGCCAACACATAACCTACAAACACCAGAAACTATTTGCAACTCCTGGACAGAGTACTAGGGTGATTAAGAAGCCGAGAGGGTCCATTGGTTTCGGGCCCAATGTGTGGTAGTATCTGAATCTTAAATCACGCATACAGATCTCAGTTCTTATGGACGGCCTCAATGAAACAACCCACCATGTACTCCTACATGGCCTCTCATCGATACCTTTACCAAAACATGTTCAACACATCCCTCACATTACCGACATAAGCATTTCACTCTAGCCCATCACCCAGATGAACCAGACCTGACACAACTCTAAGCATAGCAGGCATAGCAAGGTAGGAATCACATACATGGCTCAATCAACTCCTACACATGCTAGTGGGTTTCATCTAGTTACTGTGGCAATGACAGGTCATGCAGAGGATAAGGGTTCAACTACCGTAGCACACAGCAGTTTGAATCGCGTTGTCTTAATGCAGTAAACAAGAGCAGAAGCGAGAACATGGGTTTGTATCGGAATGATCAATGGTTGCTTGCCTGATGGAGTGGTAGTGGAATACTGCCCTTCAGTTGGATACTCGTGAATATCCTCGGAGGCAGAACCTACCAAAAAGAACACATCGGAACACAATCAACACATGACGATATGCAACAATATGATGCATGCTATGACATGGCAATATGAATGTGTCTTGGCCTAATGCAAGCTATAACAGAAAGGAATGAACTCATTTGAATCAAAGATTCAAATATTAGCTCATTAAACATGGCCTTAATAGTGCATTTTCTTATTCTGCTTAAACAACAAGGTAAACTTGCTTTGTCATGCATGAAACCATTACAAATGGATAGATTGAATTTTTCTGATAATTTTTCATATATAAATTATTTCATTTGGAGTTACGGTTGAATTTCTATGATTTTTAGAAGTTTTAAACATTTTCTGGAATTTCCTGAATAAAATTAATTCCAGTAAATGAATAATTGCGTCAGCACCGCGTCACTGTGACGTCAGCGAGTCAAAGGCGCCAGCCCAGGTCAAACCTGACTGGTGGGGCCCACTGGTCAGTGACTCTGTGCACTAACTACGTTTAGTTAGCCTAATTACTGGGCAGGGCCCACTAGTCAGTGACTATAATAATTAAATTAACTAATTTTAGTTAGAAACTAATCTGGATAATTAGCAGAGGGGGGGCCCGCTTGTCATTGACACAAAGGAGTCAACATGGCCCACCCAATCCACGTCAGTGGTCAAACCCACCGGTCAACAGGGCTAATCTCGCCGGCGTTGAGTCGCCGGCGAGGCCGAGACGGCGGAGGGCTTCGGAAAACGCCCTCAGGCGACCGAATCGACGGCGGAGACCATGTACGAGTAGCTGGGAACGAGCCGCGGCGTTTGGTGGTGGTAGTTGGGCTTGGGGTGGCCGGAAACGTCGCCAGCGACAAGCTTGGCGGTCGCCGGAGTCGGGTGAGGACGGTTTCGAGGCTACGGTGCACGGGAGAGAGAGCTAGTGGTGGCTACGGGTTCCTGGCGCTGCACTGAGCACAACTGCGGGCTTGGCCTCGAGCCACAGTGGCTCTGGCCACGACGGCGCCATGGCCGGCGGCGGGGAGCTCTCGGGTGTGGTGGAAACGACGGCTACAGGGGCCAAACGAGCACGGGAGCTAGGGGAAGAGGAAGAGGAGCTCACAGCAGAGTCGGAGAGGGGGTCAGCGAGCTCAGGGAGGTCCTGGCGGCGGCGAATCGACCGGAGATGGCTCGGGTGCCCGAGGTTGAAGACGAGGGCGAAGGCGGCGATGTAGGGCCTCCGGCGATGCGTGGCTCGGTGGGGAGGGCGAGGGAGTCGAGGCGGAGCTAGCTATTGGGCCCGTCGGAGGGGCGAGGGCGCGGCTGTGGTGGCAACTACGGCGATCGGCGGCAAGGGACGCGCTCGGCCATCGCGGGAGAGGAAGAGGGAGACGAGGGGGAGAGTGAGCGAGGATGAGAGGGAGACGTGGGGGTCGCGTGGCACTTCAGGGCATCTCCCGGGCGTCGACGGAAGCAGGAGGTGGTCGGCGTGTGGCCGCGGGCGCCAGCCACGCGCTCCGCGTCCTTCTGGCACGAGGAGGACGACGACTGGCGAGGCCAGTCAGCTGGGCCGGGCCAGGTGGCTGGGCCAGCACAGGTAAGGCCCAGGTGGGCTTCTTCCTCTTTTTTTTTGATTTTTGTTTCTGTTTTCTATTTAACTGCAACTGTTTAGCTTTAAATAAAATACTAAAACGTTTCCAAAAATCCTGAAAATAAATGTGTCCTCTGTTTAGATTATTTCCAACAGGAAACATTTATTTCTAGAATTATTTGAGCATTTAAATTATTTTATAGCATTTAAATGCCCAAATTCAAATACTTATGATTTAATTCAATGACCTTCTGTTGACCTAGAAAATTGTGCACCAATTTTTGCCAGAGGTTCTAACCTAAGACAAAGAGGGTGAACTTTTTAGAAGGGCATTTTAGGTTCATTGAAAATAATTTTAGTAAACCCTAGTTGTTTCCAGGGGGGTGTTGGGGGTTCTGCTTTCCCCATTTCAAATTTAAGAGAAATTAAAACATGATGCACATTCTAATGCTTGAACTAGCTAGGGTGTGACAAAGAGCAATTGTTGGCGAGACGACCATGTGACGACACATTGATATAGATCAAGATGATGGAGATCATGGTGTCAAGCCGGTGACGATAGAGATCATGACGGTACTTTGGAGATGGAGATCAAAGGCGCAAGATGATGATGACCATATAATGTCACATATTTTGATTGAATATGATCTTTATCTTTTATACATCTTATTTTGCTTAGTTTGACAGTAGCATTTTAAGATGATCTCTCACTAATTATCAAGAAGTGTTCTCCGTGGGTATGCACCGTTGCGAACGTTCTTCGTGCTGAGACACCACGTGATGATCGGGTGTGATAGGCTCTACGTTCAAATACAACGGGTGCAAAACAGTTGCACACGCAGAATAATCAGGTTATACTTGACGACCCAAGCATATACAGATATGGCCTCGGAACACCGAGACCGAAAGGTCGAGCGTGAATCATATAGTAGATATGATCAACATAGTGATGTGCACCAATGAAACTACTCCATCTCACGTGATGATCGGACATGGTTTAGTTGATTTGGATCACGTGATCACTTAGAGGATTAGAGGGATGTCTATCTAAGTGGGAGTTCTTAAGTAATATGATTAATTGAACTTAAATTTATTATGAACTTAGTTCTGGTAGTATTTTGCAAATTATGTTGTAGATCAATAGCTCGCGTTGTTGCTTTCAAACGTTTATTTTGATATGTTCCTAGAGAAAATTGTATTGAAAGATATTAGTAGCAATGATGCGGATTGGATCCGTGATCTGAGGTTTATCCTCACTGCTGCACAAAAGAATTATGTCCTTGATGCACCGCTAGGTGACAGACCTATTGCAGGAGCAGATGCAGACGTTATGAATGTTTGGCTAGCTCAATATGATGACTACTTGATAGTTTAGTGTACCATGCTTAATGGCTTAGAATCGGGACTTCAAAAACGTTTTGAACGTCATGGACCATATGAGATGTTCTAGGAGTTGAAGTTAATATTTCAAGCAAATACCCGAGTTGAGAGATATGAAGTCTCCAACAAGTTCTATAGCTAAAGGATGGAGGAGAATCTCTCAACTAGTGAGCATGTGCTCAGATTGTCTGGGTACTACAATCGCTTGAATCAAGTGGGAGTTAATCTTCCAGATAAGATAGTGATTGACAGAATTCTCTAGTCACCATCTCCAAGTTAGTAGAACTTTGTGATGAACTATAATATGCATGGGATAACGGAAACAACTCCCAAGCTCTTCGTGATGCTGAAATCAATGAAGGTAGAAATCAAGAAAAACATCAAGTGTTGATGGTTGACAAGACCACTAGTTTCAAGAAAAGGGCAAAGGGAAGAAGGGGAACTTCAAGAAGAACGGCAAGCAAGTTGCTGCTCAAGTGAAGAAGCCCAAGTCTGATCCTAAGCCTGAGACTAAGTGCTTCTACTGCAAAGGGACTGGTCACTGGAAGTGGAACTGCCCCAAGTATTTGGCGGATAAGAAGGATGGCAAGGTAAACAAAGGTATATTGGATATACGTGTTATTGATGTGTACTTTACTAGTGTTTATAGCAACCCCTCGGCATTTGATACTGGTTCAGTTGCTAAAAGTAGTAACTGAAAACGGGATTTGCAGAATAAACAGAAACTAGTAAAGGGTGAGGTGACGATGTGTGTTGGAAATAGTTCCAAGATTGATATGATCATCATCGCACACTCCCTATACTTTCGGGATTAGTGTTAAAACTAAATAAGTGTTATTTGGTGTTTCCGTTGAGCATGAATATGATTTGATCATGTTTATTGCAATACGGTTATTCATTTAAGCAAGAGAATAAATTGTTGTTCTACTTACATGAGTAAAACCTTCGATGGTCATACACCCAATGAAAATAGTTCGTTGGATCTCGATCATAGTGTTACACATATTCATAATATTGAAGCCAAAAGATGCAAAGTTAATAATGATAGTGCAACTTATTTGTGGCACTGCCGTTTAGGTCATCTTGATGTAAAGCGCATGAAGAAAATCCATGCTGATGGGCTTTTGGAATCACTTGATCAGTTGATGCTTGCGAACCATGCCTCATGGGCAAGATGACTAAGACTCCGTTCTCCGGAACAATGGAGCGAGCAACAAATTTGTTGGAAATCATATATACTAATGTATGTGGTCCGATGAATATTGAGGCTCGCGGCAGGTATCATTATTTTCTAATCTTCATAGATGATTTGAGCAGATATGAGTATATCTACTTGATGAAACACAAGTCTGAAACATTTGAAAAGTTCAAAGAATTTCAGAGTGAAGTGAAGAATCATCGTAACAACAATAAAAGTTTCTACGATATGATCGCAGAAGTAAAATATTTGTGTTACGAGTTTGGTCTTCAATTAAAACATTGTGGAATAGTTTCACAAACTCATGCCACCTGGAACACCATAGCATAATGGTGTGTATGATCGTCATAACCGTACTTTATTGGATATAGTGCAATCTATGATGTCTCTTACCGATCTACCACTATCGTATTTGGGGTTATGCATTAGAGACAGCTACATTCACGTTAAAAAGGGCACCATCTAAATCCGTTGAGACGACACAATCTGAATTATGGTTTGGCAAGAAACCAAAGTTGTCGTTTCTTAAAGTTTTGGGTTGTGATGCTTATGTGAAAAAGTTTCATCCTGATAAGCTCAAACCCAAATCGGAGAAATATGTCTTCATAGGATACCCAAAGGAGACTGTTGAGTACACCTTCTATCATAGATCCGAAGGCAAGACATTCGTTGCTAAGAATGGATCCTTTCTAGAGAAGGAGTTTCTCTCGAAAGAAGTGAGTGGGAGGAAAGTAGAAAACTTGATAAGGTAATTGTACCTTCTCCCTTATTGGAAAGTAGTTCATCACAGAAATTTGTTCTTGTGACAACTACACCAATTAGTGAGGAAGCTAATGATGATGATCATGTAACTTCAGATCAAGTTACTACCGAATCTCGTAGGTAAACCAGAGTGAGATCCGCACAAGAGTTGTACGGTAATCCTGTTCTGAAATTCATGTTACTAGACCATGACGAACTTGCGAACTATGAGGAAGCGATGATGAGCCCAGATTCCGCGAAATGGCTTGAGGCCATGAAATCTGAGATATGATCCATGTATGAGAACAAAGTATGGACTTTGATGGATTTGCCCGATGATCGGCAAGCCATGAAAATAAATGGATCTTCAATAGGAAGAAGGACGCTAATAGTAGTGTTACTATCTACAAAGCTAGACTTGTCGAAAAAGGTTTTTGACAAAGTTCAATGTGTTGACTACAATGAAATGTTCTCACTCGTAGCGATGCTTAAGTCTGTCCAAATCATGTTAGAAATTGCCGCATTTTTATGAAATCTGGCAAATGGATAAAACAAAACTACATTCCTTAATGGATTTAAAGAAGAGTTGTATATGATGCAACAAGAAGGTTTTGTCAATCCTAGAGGTGCTAACAAAATATGCAAGCTCCAGCGATCCATCTATGGACTGGTGCAAGCATCTTGGAGTTGGAATATACGCTTTGATAAGTTGATCAAAGCATATAGTTTTATACAGACTTGCGGTGAAGCCTGTATTTACAAGAAAGTGAGTGGGAGCACTACAGCATTTCTGATAAGTATATTTGTATGACATATTGTTGATCGGAAATAATGTAGAATTATTCTGCAAAGCATAAAGGAGTGTTTGAAAGGATTTTTTCAAAGAAAACCTCGATGAAGCTGCTTACATATTGAGCATCAAGATCTATAGAGATAGATCAAGAAGCTTGATAAGTTTTTTTCAATGAGTACATACCTTGACAAGATTTTGAGGTAGTTCAAAATGGAATAGTCAAAGAAAGAATTCTTGCTTGTGTTACAAGGTGTGAAATTGAGTAAGACTCAAAGCCCGACCACGGCAGAAAATAGAATGAGAATGAAAGTCATTTCCTATGCCTTGGCCATAGGTTTTATAAAGTATGCCATGCTGTGTACCAGATCTATTGTATACCCTACACTAATTTTGGCAAGGGAGTACAATAGTGATCTAGGAGTAGATCACTGGACAACCGTCAAAATTATCCTTAGTGGAATAAGGATATGTTTCTCGATTATGGAGGTGACAAAAGGTTCGTTGTAAAAGGGTTACGTCGATACAAGTTTTGGCACAGATCCGGATGACTCTTAGTCTTCATCTGGATACATATTGAAAGTGGGAGCAATTAGCTAAAGTAGCTCTGTGCAGAGCATTGTAGACATAGAAAATTGCAAAATACTTACGGATCTGAATATGGCAAACCCGTTGACTAAACTTCTCTCACAGGCAAAACATGATCACACCTTAGTACTCTTTGGGTGTTAATCACATAGCAATGTGAACTAGATTACTGACTCTAGTAAATCCTTTGGGTGTTGGTCACATATCGATGTGAACTATGGGTGTTAACCACATAAAGATGTGAACTATTGATGTTAGATCACATGGCGATGTGAACTAGATTATTGACTCTAGTGCAAGTGGGAGACTGAAGGAAATATGCCCTAGAGGCAATAATAAAGTTATTATTTATTTCCTTATTTCATGATAAATGTTTATTATTCATGCTAGAATTGTATTAACCGGAAACATAATACATGTGTGAATAAATAGACAAACAGAGTGTCACTAGTATGCCTCTACTTGACTAGCTCGTTAATCAAAGATGGTTATGTTTCCTAACCATGAACAAAAGAGTTGTTATTTGATTAACGGGATCACATCATTAGAAGAATGATGTGATTGACATGACCCATTCCATTAGCTTAGCACCCGATCGTTTAGTATGTTGCTATTTCTTTCTTCATGACTTATACATGTTCCTATGACTATGAGATTATGCAACTCCCGTTTGCCGGAGGAACACTTTGTGTGCTACCAAACGTCACAACATAACTGGGTGATTATAAAGGACCTCTACAGGTGTCTCTAAAGGTACATGTTGGGTTGGCTTATTTCGAGATTAGGATTTGTCACTCCGTTTATCGGAGCGGTATCTCTGGGCCCTCTCGATAATGCACATCACATAAGGCTTGCAAGCATTGCAACTAATGAGTTAGTTGTGAGATGATGTATTATGAAACGAGTAAAGAGACTTGCTGGTAATGAGATTGAACTAGGTATTGAGATACCAACGATCGAATCTCGGGCAAGTAACATACCGATGACAAAGGGAACAACGTATGTTGTTATGCGGTCTGACCGATAAAGATCTTCCTAGAATATGTGGGAGCCAATATGAGCATCCAGGTTCCGCTATTGGTTATTGACCGGGGACGTGTCCCGGTCATGTCTACATTGTTCTCGAACCCGTAGGGTCCACACGCTTAAGGTTTCGCTGACAGTTATATTATGAGTTTAGGAGTTTTGATGTACCGAAGGAGTTCGGAGTGCCGAATGAGATCGGGGACAGGACGAGGAGTCTCGAAATGGTCGAGACGTAAAGATTGATATATTGGACGACTATATTCGGACATCGGAAAGGTTCCGAGTGATTTGGGTATTTTCGGAGGTACCGGGGAGTTACGGAAATACGAGGAAGAAGCAATGGGCCTTAATTGGCCTTAGTGGAAAGGACCAGGAGGTGGTGTGCGCCCCTCCCAAGCCCAGTCCGAATTGGACAAGGGGTTTGAGGTGCGGCCCCTCACTCCCTTCCTTCCCCTCTTCCCCCCTTTCACCCTTCTCCTAGTTGGACTAGGAAAGGAGGAAACCTACTCCAGCTAGGAGTAGGAATCCTACTCCCTGGCGCGCCCCTCCTATGGCCGGCCTCCTCCCCCTTGCTCCTTTATATACGGGGGCAGGGGGCACCTCTAGACACACAAGTTGATCTTCGTGATCGTTCCTTAGCCGTGTGCGGTGCCCCCCTCCACCATATTCCACCTCGGTCATATCGTAGCGGTGCTTAGGCGAAGCCCTGCGACGGTAGAACATCAAGATCGTCACCATGATGTCATGCTGACGGAACTCATCCCCAACGCTTTGCTGGATCGGAGCCCGGGGGTCGTCATCGAGCTGAACGTGTGCTAGAACTCGGAGGCACCGTAGTTTCGGTGCTTGGATCAGTCGGATCGGGAAGACGTACGACTACTTCCTCTACGTTGCGTCAATGCTTCTGCTTTGGTCTACGAGGGTACGTAGACAACACTCTCCCCTCTCGTTGCTATGCATCACCATGATCTTGCGTGTGCATAGGAATTTTTTTGAAATTACTATGTTCCCCAACAATGGTAAATTGTATAGGTGCACTAGTTCAGCGAAGAGATGGTGATACAAGTGTAATCTAGATGGTAGATATATATAGATTTTTGTAATCTGAAAATATAAAAACAGCAAGGTAACTAATGATAAAAGTGAGCGAAAACGGTATTGCAATGAGTTGAAACAAGGCCTAGGGTTCATACTTTCACTAGTGCAAGTTCTGTCAACAATAATAATATAATTGCATCATACAACTATCCCTCAACATGAAAAAGAGTCACTCCAGAGTCACTAATAGTGGAGAACAAACGAAGAGATTATTGTAGGGTACGAACCCACCTCAATGTTATCCTTTCTGATCGATCTATTCAAGAGTTCGTACTAGAATAACACCTGAAGACACAAATCAACCAAAAACCTAATGTCACCTAGATACTCCAATGTCACCTCAAGTATCCGTGGGTATGATTATACGATATGCATCACACAATCACAGATTCATCTATTCAACCAACACAAAGAACTTCAAAGAGTGCCCCAAAGTTTCTACCGGAGAGTCAATACGAAAATGTGTGCCAACCCCTATGCATAAGTTCACGAGGTCACGGAACTCGCATGTTGATCAACAAAACATACATCAAGTTGACCACATGATATCCCATTGTCACCACAGATAAGCACTTGCAAGACATACATCAAGTGTTCTCAAATCCTTAAAGACTCAACCCGATAAGATAACTTCAAAGGGAAAACTCAATTCATCACAAGAGTGTAGAGGGGTTGAAACATCATAAGATCCAAATATAATAGCAAAGCTCGCAATACATCAAGATCGTGCCGAATCAAGAACACGAGAGACAGAGAGAGAGAGAGAGATCAAACACATACCTACTGGTACATACCCTCAGCTCCGAGGGTGAACTACTCCCTCCTCATCATGGAGAGCGCCATGATGATGAGGATGGCCACCGGAGAGGGATTCCCCCATCCGGCAGGGTGCCAAAACGAGTCTAGATTTGTTTTCGGCGGTTACGGAGGCTTCTGGTGGCAGAAATCCCAATCTAGGTTATGTTCTAGAGGTTTCTGTATATATAAGAGGTTTTGGCATCGAGAACAAATCAGGAGGGGTCTCCGGGCTGTCCGCAAGGTAGGGGGCGCGCCCAGGTGGGTGGGTGCGCCTCCCACCCTCGTGGGAAGCCCGGGACTCATCTGGTCGAAAAATAAGCTCCGTCCAGTTTCAGGTCAATTGGACTCTGTTTGGTTTTCCTTTTCTGCGATACTCTAAAACAAGGAAAAAATAGAAACTGGCACTGGGCTCTAGATTAATAGGTTAGTCCCAAAAATCATATCAAATAGCATATAAATGCATATGAAACATCCAAGGTTGATAATATAATAGCATGGAACAATCAAAAATTATAGATATGTCGAAGACGTATCACTGGCGCAGAGGGTGGCGAAGAGGGCCAAGGCATCAGCGGGCGACAAGCCCCCGGCAGGTACTCCGCATACGCCGCTGCTGATGGAGAGCAACCCGGAAATCAGCCCCCTATGCAGCCCTCGCTTCAGTCCCCAGCGTGAGTCCGCCACTCACTCCTTGACGTATGAGCCTTGGGGTGTGAATCTTTGATTTTGACCTTGTCGGGGTTGCAGGAGGAGAACGGTAGCAGGAGGAGCCGCCGAGGGCTACCCCCACCACGCCGCCCCCCTCGACTATGCCGCCGAGAGGGGTGTCCCCGACAAGGGCATTGAGCACCGAGCCCATACATATGGAGGAGGAGGAAGCGAGCTTGGGTGCCGGTGGTTCTTTCCCAGCAACGAACGTTGGCGGGGAAGGCGCCACTTCCTCACCATCCCAGTGCGGGTAAGTGCTTCGCTTCTCGTCCCTATTCCTTCTTCTACTTTTTGAATCTTGGTCTTGGCTCCATATCATTCCCTTCCTTGGTCCCCAGGCCCTTCCTCGGCGGCCCAGGAGGATATCGACACCATCATCGAGGAGGTCGCCAGGGACGCCGAGGATGTGGCCAAAAATATTGCCGCCGAGGAGGCCGCCAAGACCGCCACTAAAGAGGTCGCCGAGGGGCCTACCGGGGAGGCCGACAAGGGGCCTGCCGAGGAGGGGTTGGTCGAAGATCAACCTTCCTCTTCGGCTGCCTCTAGCTCGAGCAAATATTTGAAGATGAGAGATGACCTGTTCGTCCACCTCCTAGGAATGGCGAGCACCAGGGAGTCAACCGAGGGGGAGGTGTTCGATGATGAGGCGTTCGCCGCAGCCAGGCTTGAGGTTGTTGACAAACCGAG
Source organism: Triticum aestivum (assembly GCF_018294505.1). NCBI lineage: Eukaryota > Viridiplantae > Streptophyta > Magnoliopsida > Poales > Poaceae > Triticum > Triticum aestivum. The sequence goes on from NC_057797.1 coordinate 4,308,446, forward strand.
CACCGATGGCGGTGGTTCCCAAGAGGAGCACCTCCTTTAGGCCATGAGCATCAACTTCTAGAAGCTCCATGCGCTTCACCGTGCCCGCCTGGACAAGGCAAACTCTAGGATGGCGGCGGTGGATAAAGCGGGGGTGGACGTCGAGGAGCGCGTTGCTGAGATGCAGGCTTGGTTCCGCCAGGCCCATGATGAACTGATGGTCGCTCAGGATTTGTTGGCTGAGCACAGACAGGAGCTCATCCCCAAGCAGGCTGACGTCGAGAAAGCCCAGGAGGCTGTCGGTGTCAAAACCGGCGGATCTTGGGTAAGGGGTCCCGAACTGTGCGTCTAGGGCGGATGGTAACAGGAGGCGGGGGACACAATGTTTACCAAGGTTCGGGCCCTCTCGACGGAGGTAATACCCTACTTCCTGCTTGATTGATCTTGATGGTATGAGTATTAAAAGAGTTGATCTACCACGAGATCGTAGAGGCTAAACCCTAGAAGCTAGCCTATGATTATGATTGTTCTTGTCCTACGGACTAAACACTCCGGTTTATATAGACATTGGTGGGGGCTAGGGTTACACAGAGTCGGTTACAAGGGAGGAGATCTACATATCTTAATTTCCAAGCTTGCCTTCCATGCAAAGGAGACTCCCACCCGGACACGGGACGAAGTGTTCAATCTTGTATCTTCATAGTCCAATAGTCCAGTCAAAGTATATAGTCTGGCTGTCCGAGGACCCCCTAATCCAGGATTCCCTCAGAAGCGGCGAGGGAACAGGCCGCCAAGGATGAGGCCGCCCGACACCAGTACCAGGCCGAGCTTAACTCCCAGGAGGAGGACCTTTCCGCTCATGAGGAGGTGCTCGCCGCCACACTCCACGGCAAGGACGAGGAGGTCGAGAAGCACATCACGCAGCGGACCCTGGAGATAGAGCAGAGGCACAAGGAGGCACTCAATGCTCAAGCCCTGGTCCATGCCGGCAAGGTGGCCGAGCTAGAGGTGGAGCAGGAAGGGCTGAAGGAACGGGTCCTGAAGCTGACGGAGGAGAAGGATGTGGCCAACAACGCTCTGGCGGAGGCGCAGGCCACTGTCCTTGCCAAAGCTGAGCTACTCTCCAAGGCCAACGACGCGATCAATGACTTGAAGCTAAAGCTGGAGGGCCTTGAGGGGACGCTTTCGAAGGTCAGGGCCCGGGAAGAGACCCTGACCAAGGGCCTAGAGGAGGAGGGCAGCTGCAGAAGGATGATGCCGCCGGACTCAACGAGTACGCGGAGAGCATGAACCGTTGGGTTAGCCGCCTCGCCGACGTCGCCGGCAGGATCAACACGAAGCTGGCTGTTGTGGGGATGCCAAATGTGAGGTACCTACCGGAGCCGAATGTAAGTCCCAATGCCAGACTGGCCCTATTTTTTGAGCGCGTTCTTGGTGCCCTGGAGCAGCTCCGCTCTAACCGAGCACTTTATCTGGAGAATGAGTCCCGGTGGCTCTGCCGGGGCGCGCTGACCAAGGTACTCACAAAGGTGGCATTCTGGAACCCCTCCGTCAACTTTGCCAACGCGTTGGAGAGCTTGCCGGAGGTGACAGACCTCGCGGTGCTCAAGGAGTGTATCAAGCCCATCATCAACTGCGTCGATGAAGTTGAGAGATTAGAGGGCCAGTGCCGGGACTAGTGTCGGTGTCAAAACCGGCGGATCTCGGGTAGGGGGTCCCGAACTGTGCGTCAAGGCCGGATGGTAATAGGAGACAAGGGACACGATGTTTTTACCCAGGTTCGGGCCCTCTCGATGGAGGTAATACCCTACTCCTGCTTGATTAATATTGATGATATGGGTAGTACAAGAGTAGATCTACCACGAGATCAAGGAGGCTAAACCCTAGAAGCTAGCCTATGGTATGATTGTTGTGTATGGAGTTGATTCTGTCCTATGGACTACAACCCTCCGGTTTATATAGACACCGGATAGGGTTAGGGTTACATACAGTCGGTCACAATGGTAGGAGATCTTGAATATCCGCATCACCAAGCTTGCCTTCTACGCCAAGGAATGTCCCATCCGGACATGGGACGAAGTCTTCAATCTTGTATCTTCATAGTCCTGGAGTCCGGCTGAAGGTATAGTCCGGCTACCAGAACACCCCCTAATCCAGGACTCCCTCAGTAGCCCCTGAACCAGGCTTCAATGACGACGAGTTCGGCACGCAAATTGTCTTTCTTAGAAGATTGTAAACACCAAGAATAGTGTCCGGCTCTGCAAAATAAGCTTCCACATATTGTCATAGAGAGAATAATATTAACACAAATCAAATCTACTGACGTATTCCGTAGTGCGTCATCACACTACAACCAAGTCCTTTACTCAAATCGATTTCATCTTTCCACCTCAGCGTGTTTTGCGAGGCAGTTTCCTTGGCACGTCTTGTCAAAGCAGAGATCGTGTGCCCCCCTTTTACGGGATTCTCATCAATACGGACATGGGTAACCCAATCGTGCCCGTTAGCATGTTTTCTCGATTAAAGGCAAGTCCCAAACGGTTACGGGGAGGGCTCCTGGTATTCAACCTCTTATAAAGAGACCAGGGCCTTACTCCTTTTTTTCAATCTCAAGCGAGTTCGCCCGTCGCCTCGAGTTCCAACTAAAGGAAATATGCCCTAGAGGCAATAATAAAGTTATTATTTATTTCCTTATATCATGATAAATGTTTATTATTCATGCTAGAATTGTATTAACCGGAATCATAATACATGTGTGAATACATAGACAAACAAAGTGTCACTAGTATGTCTCTACTTGACTAGCTCGTTAATCAAAGATGGTTGTGTTTCCTAACCATAGACAAAGAGTTGTTATTTGATTAACAGGATCACATCATTAGTTGAATGATCTGATTGACATGACCCATTCCATTAGCTTAGCACCCGATCGTTTAGTATGTTGCTATTCCTTTCTTCATGACTTATACATGTTCCTATGACTATGAGATTATGCAACTCCCGTTTACCGGAGGAACACTTTGTGTGCTACCAAATGTCACAATGTAACTGGGTGATTATAAAGGAGCTCTACAAGTTTCTCCAAAGGTACATGTTGGGTTGGCGTATTTCGAGATTAGGATTTGTCACTCCGTTTGATCGAGAGGTATCTCTGGGCCCTCTCGGTAATACACATCACATAAGCCTTGCAAGCATTACAACTAAAGTGTTAGTTGTGAGATGATGTATTACGGAACGAGTAAAGAGACTTTCTGGTAACGAGATTGAACTAGGTATTGGATACCGACGATCGAATCTCGGGCAAGTAACATACCGATGACAAAGGGAACAACGTATGTAGTTATGCGGTCTGACCGATAAAGATCTTCGTAGAATATGTAGGGGCCAATATGGGCATCCAGGTCCCTCTATTGGTTATTGACCGGAGACGTGTCTCGGTCATGTCTACATTGTTCTCGAACCGTAGGGTCCGTACGCTTAAAGTTACGATGACAATTTCATTATGAGTTTATATATTTTGATGTATCGGAGGTTGTTCGGAGTCCCGGATGTGATCACGGACATGACGAGGAGTCTCGAAATGGTGGAGACATAAAGATCGATATATTGGACGACTATATTCGGACACCGGAATTGTTCCGGTTGATTTCGGATAAAACCGGAGTGCCGGATGGGTTACCGGAACCCCCCGGGGAAGTAATGGGCCTTATTGGGCCTGAGGGGAGAGAGAGGGCAGCAGCCCAGGAGGTGGCGCGCCCCCCTCATGGGGAGTCCGAATAGGACTAGGAGGGGGGTCGCGGCCCCCCTTTACCTCTCCCTCTCCCTCTCTTTCCTTCCCCCTCCCTATTCCTAGTTGGACAAGGAAAGGGGAGTCCTACTCCCACTAGGAGAAGGACTCCCCCCCTCTCCTTGGCGCACCCAAGGGCCGGCCGGCCTCCCCCTTCCTCCTTTATATACAGGGGCAGGGGGGCACCCTAGGACACACAAGTTGATCTTCGTGATCGTTCCTTAGCCGTGTGTGGTGCCCCCCTCCACGATATTACACCTTGATCATATTGTAGTGGTGCTTAGGCGAAGCCATGCGACAGTTGAACATCAAGATCATCACCACGCCGTCGTGCTGACGAAACTCCTCCCCGACGCTTTGCTGGATCGGAGCCCGGGGTGCGTCATCGAGCTGTACATGTGTCAAGAACTCGAAGGTGCCGGAGTAACGGTGCTTGGATCGGTTGGACCGGGAAGACGTACGGCTACTTCCTCTATGTTGCGTCAACGCTTCCGCTTCGGTCTACGAGGGTACGTAGACAACACTCTCTCCTCTCGTTACTATGCATCACCATGATCTTGCGTGTGCGTAGGAATTTTTTTGAAATTACCACGTTCCCCAACAGTGGTATCAGAGCCTAGGTTTTATGTGTTGATGTTATATGCACGAGTAGAACACAAGTGAGTTGTGGGGGATATAAGTCATACTGATTACTAGCATGTCATACTTTGGTTCGGCGGTATTGTTGGACGAAGCGGTCCGGACCGACATTACGCGTACGCTTATGCGAGACCGGTTCTCCCGACGTGCTTTGCACATAGGTGGCTTCCGGGTGACAGTTTCTCCAACTTTAGTTGAACTGAGTGTGGCTACGCCCGGTCCTTGTGAAGGTTAAAACAACACCAACTTGACAAACTATCATTGTGGTTTTGATGCATAGGTAAGATTGGTTCTTGCTTAAGCCCGTAGCAGCCACATAAAACTTGCAACAACAAAGTAGAGGACGTCTAACTAGTTTTTGCAGGGCATGTTCTGATGTGATATGGTCAAGACATGATGCTGAATTTTATTGTATGAGATGATCATGTTTTGTAACCAAGTTATCGGCAACTGGCAGGAGCCATATGGTTGTCGCTTTATTATATGCAATGCAATCGCGCTGTAATGCTTTACTTTATCACTAAGCGGTAGCGATAATCGTGGAAGCATAAGATTGGTGAGACGACAACGATGCTACGATGGAGATCAAGGTGTCGCGCCGGTGACGATGGTGATCATGATGGTGCTTCGGAGATGGAGATCACAGGCACAAGATGATGATGGCCATATCATATCACTTATATTGATTGCATGTGATGTTTATCTTTTATGCATCTTATCTTGCTTTGATTGACGGTAGCATTATAAGATGATCTCTCACTAAAATTATCAAGAAGTGTTCTCCCTGAGTATGCACCGTTGCGAATGTTCTTCGTGCTGAGACACCACGTGATGATCGGGTGTGATAGGCTCTACGTTCAAATACAACTGGTGCAAAATAGTTGCACACGCGGAATACTCAGGTTATACTTGACGAGCCAAGCATATACAGATATGGCCTCGGAACACGGAGACCGAAAGGTCGAGCGTGAATCATATAGTAGATACGAACAACATAGTGATGTTCACCATTGAAACTACTCCATCTCACGTGATGATCGGACATGGTTTAGTTGATTTGGATCACGTGATCACTTAGAGGATTAGAGGGATGTCTATCTAAGTGGGAGTTCTTAAGTAATATGATTAATTGAACTTTAATTTATCATGAACTTAGTCCTGGTAGTATTAGCATATCTATGTTGTAGATCAATAGCTCGCGTTTAGCTCCCTGTTTTATTTTTGATATGTTCCTAGAGAAAATTAAATTGAAAGATGTTAGTAGCAATGATGCGGATTGGATCCGTGATCTAAGGATTATCCTCATTGCTGCACAGAAGAATTATGTCCTTGATGCACCGCTAGGTGACAGACCTATTGCAGGAGCAGATGCAGACATTATGAACGTTTGGCTAGCTCAATATGATGACTACTTGATAGTTTAGTGCACCATGCTTAATGGTTTAGAATCGGTACTTCAAAGACGTTTTGAACATCATGGACCAGATGAGATGTTCCAGGAGTTGAAGTTAATATTTCAAGCAAATACCCGAGTTGAGAGATATGAATTCTCCAACAAGTTCTATAGCTAAAAGATGGAGGAGAATCGATCAACTAGTGAGCATGTGCTCAGATTGTCTGGGTACTACAATCGCTTGAATCAAGTGGGAGTTAATCTTCCAGATAAAATAGTGATTGACAGAATTCTCTAGTCACCATCACCAAGTTAGTAGAACTTCGTGATGAACTATAATATGCAAGGGATAACGGAAACGATTCCCAAGCTCTTCGTAATGCTGAAATTGACGAAGGTAGAATTCGAGAAAAACATCAAGTGTTGATGGTTTACAAGACCACTAGTTTCAAGAAAAGGGCAAAGGGAAGAAGGGGAACTTCAAGAAGAACGGCAAGCAAGTTGCTACTCAAGTGAAGAAGCCCAAATCTGATCCTAAGCCTGAGACTAAGTGCTTCTACTGCAAAGGGACTGGTCACTGGAAGCAGAACTACCCCAAGTGATTGGCAGATAAGAAGGATGGCAAAGTGAACATAAGAATATTTGATATACATGTTATTGATGTATGCTTTACAAGTTTTTATAGCAACCCCTCAGTATTTGATACTAGTTCACTTGCTAAGATTAGTAACTCGAAACGGGAGTTGTAGAATAAACGGAGACTAGTTAAGGGTGAAGTGACGATGTGTGTTGGAAGTGGTTCCAAGATTGATATGATCATCATCGCACACTCCCTATACTTTCGGGATTAGTGTTGAACCTAAATAAGTGTTATTTGGTGTTTGCATTGAGCATGAATATGATTTGATCATGTTTATTGTAATACGGTTATTCATTTAAGTAAGAGAATAAATTGTTGTTCTGTTTACATGAATAAAACCTTATATGGTTACACATCCAATGAAAATAGTTCGTTGGATCTCGATCGTAGTGATACACATAATCATAATATTGAAACCAAAAGATGCAAAGTTAATAATGATAGTGCAACTTATTTGTGGCACTGCCGTTTAGGTCATATTGGTGTAAAGCGCATGAAGAAACTCCATACTGATGGACTTTTGGAACCACTTGATTATGAATCGCTTGGTACTTGCGAACCGTGCCTTATGGGTGAGATGACAAAAACACCGTTCTTCAGAACAATGGAGCGAGCAACAAATTTGTTGGAAATCATACATATTGATGTATGTGGTCCGATGAATATTGAGGCTTGCGACAGGTATCATTATTTTCTGATCTTCACAGATGATTTGAGCAGATATGAGTATATCTACTTGATGAAACATAAGTCTGAAACATTTGAAAAGTACAAAGAATTTCAGAGTGAAGTGGAAAATCATCATAACAACAAAATAAAGTTTCTACGATCTGATCGTGGAGAAGAGTATTTGAGTTACGAGTTTGGTCTTCAGTTAAAACAATGTGAAATAGTTTCACTACTCACGCCACCTGGAACACCATAGCATAATGGTGTGTCCGAACGTCGTAACCGTACATTATTGGATATAGTGCAATCTATGATGTTTCTTACCGATTTACCACTATCGTTTTTTGGGTTATGCATTAAAGACAGATGCATTCACGTTTAAAAGGGCACCATCAAAATCCGTTGAGACGACACCTTATGAACTATGGTTTAGCAAGAAACCAAAGTTGTCGTTTCTGAAAGTTTGGGGCTGCGATGCTTATGTGAAAAAGCTTCAACCTGATAAGCCCGAACCCAAATCGGAGAAATATGTCTTCATAGGATACCCAAAGGAGACTGTTGGGTACACCTTCTATCACAGATCCAAAGGCGAGACATTCGTTGCTAAGAATGGATCCTTTCTAGAGAAGGAGTTTCTCTCGAAAGAAGTGAGTGGGAGGAAAGTAGAAAACTTGATAAGGTAATTGTACCTTCTTCCTTATTGGAAAGTAGTTCATCACAGAAATCTGTTCTTGTGACTACTACACCAATTAGTGAGGAAGCTAATGATGATGATCATGTAACTTCAGATCAAGTTACTATCGAATCTCGTAGGTAAACTAGAGTGAGATCCGCACCAGAGTGGTAGGGTAATCCTGTTCTGGAAGTCATGTTACTAGACCATGACGAACTTGCGAACTATGAGGAAGCGATGATGAGCCCAGATTCCGCGAAATGGTTTGAGGCCATGAAATCTGAGATATGATCCATGTATGAGAACAAAGTATGGACTTTGATGGATTTTCCCGATGATCGGCAAGCCATAGAAAATAAATGGATCTTTAAGAGGAAGACGGACGCTGATAGTAGTGTTACTATCTACAAAGCTAGACTTGTCGAAAAAGGTTTTTGACAAAGTTCAAGGTGTTGACTACGATGAAATTTTCTCACTCGTAGCGATGCTTAAGACTGTCCAAATCATGTTAGCAATTGCCGCATTTCTATGAAATCTGGCAAATGGATAAACAAAACTACATTCCTTAATGGATTTAAAGAAGAGTTGTATATGATGCAACCAGAAGGTTTTGTCAATCCTAAAGGTATTAACAAAATATGCAAGCTCCAGCGATCCATCTATGGACTGGTGCAAGCATCTCGGAGTTGGAATATACGCTTTGATAAGTTGATCAAAGCATATAGTTTTATACAGACTAGCGGTGAAGCCTGTATTTACAATAAAGTGAGTGGGAGCACTACAGCATTTCTGATAAGTGTATGTGTATGACATATTGTTGATCGGAAATAATGTAGAATTATTCTACAAGGCATAAAGGAGTGTTTGAAAGGATTTTTCCAAAGAAAACCTCAGTGAAGCTGCTTACATATTGAGCATCAAGATCTATAGAGATAGATCAAGATGCTTGATAAGTTTTTTTTCAATGAGTACATACTTTGACAAGATTTTGAAGTAGATCAAAAATGGAACATTCAAAGAAAGAATTATTGCCTGTGTTACAAGGTGTGAAATTGAGTAAGACTCAAAGCCCGACCACGGCAGAAAATAGAATGAGAATGAAAGTCATTCCCTATGCCTTGGCCATAGGTTCTATAAAGTATGCCATGCTGTGTACCAGACCTATTGTATACCCTACACTAATTTTGTCAAGGGAGTACAATAGTGATCTAGAAGTAGATCACTGCACAACGGTCAAAATTATCCTTAGTGGAATAAGGATATGTTTCTCGATTATGGAGGTGACAAAAGGTTCGTCGTAAAAGGGTTATGTCGATACAAGCTTTGGCACTGATCCTGAAGACTCTTAGTCTTCATCTGGATATATATTGAAAGTGGGAGAAATTAGCTAAAGCAGCTCCGTGCAGAGCATTGTAGACATAGAAAATTGCAAAATACTTACGGATCTGAATATGGCAGACCCGTTGACTAAAATTCTCTCAGAGGCAAAACATGATCACACCTTAGTACTCTTTGGGTCTTAATCGCATAGCAATGTGAACTAGATTACTGACTCTAGTAAACCCTTTGGGTGTTGGTCACATATCGATGTGAACTATGGGTGTTAACCACATAAAGATGTGAACTATTGATGTTAGATCACATGGAGATGTGAACTAGATTATTGACTCTAGTGCAAGTGGGAGACTGAAGGAAATATTCCCTAGAGGCAATAATAAACTTATTACTTATTTCCTTATTTCATGATAAATGTTTTGTATTCATGCTAGAATTGTATTAACCGGAAACATAATACATGTGTGAATACATAGACAAACAGAGTGTCACTACTATGCCTCTACTTGACTAGCTCATTAATCAAAGATGGTTATGTTTCCTAACCATAGACAAAGAGTTGTTATTTGATTAACGGGATCACATCATTAGGAGAATGATGTGATTGACTTGACCCATTCTGTTAGCTTAGCACTCGATCATTTAGTATGGTGCTATTGCTTTCTTCATGACTTATACATGTTCCTATGACTTTGAGATTATGCAACTCCCGTTTGCCGGAGGAACACTTTGTGTGCTACCACACGTCACAACGTAACTGGGTGATTATAAAGGAGCTCTACAGGTGTCTCCAAAGGTAAATGTTGGGTTGGCGTATTTTGAGATTAGGATTTGTCACTCCGATTGTCGGAGAGGTATCTCTGGGCCCTCTCGGTAATGCACATCACATAAGCCTTGCAAGCATTGCAACTAATGAGTTAGTTGCGAAATGATGTATTACGAAACAAGTAAAGAGACTTGCCGATAACGAGATTGAACTAGGTATTGAGATACCGACGATCGAATCTCGGGCAAGTAACATACTGATGACAAAAGGAACAATGTATGTTGTTATGCGGTCTGACCGATAAAGATCTTCGTAGAATATGTAGCAGCCAATATGAGCATCCAGGTTCCGCTATTGGTTATTGACCGGAGACATGGCTCGGTCATGTCTACATTGTTCTCGAACCCGTTGGGTCCGCACGCTTAAGATGTCGATGACAGTTATATTATGAGTTTATGAGTTTTGATGTACTGAAGGAGTTCGGAGTCCCGGATGAGATCGGGGACATGATGAGGAGTCTCGAAATGGTCGAGACGTAAAGATCGATATATTGGACGACTATATTCAGACATCAGAAAGGTTCCGAGTAGTTCGGCTATTTTTCGGAGTACCGGGGAGTTACGGGAATACGGCAGAAGAAGTATATGTGCCTTATTGGGCTTTAGGGGAGAGGGAGAGGCAGGCCGCGCGCCCCCCCCTAGGCCTAGTCCCAATTGGACTAGGGGGAAGGGCTGCGCCCCCTCCTTCCTTCTCTTCCCTCTTCCCCTTCCTTGTCTCCTACTCCTACTACATGGAAGGACTCCTAGTTGGACTAGGAAAGGGGGAATCCTACTCCCGGTGGGAGTAGAACTCCCCTAAGGCGCGCCATAGAGAGGGCCGGCCCTCCCCTCCTCCACTCCTTTATATATGGGGGCAGGGGGCACCCCATAGACACAAGTTGATCCACGTGATCATATTCTTAGCCGTGTGCGGTGCCCCCTTCCACCATAATCCTTGATAATACTGTAGCGGTGCTTAGGCGAAGCCCTGCGACGGTAATACATCAAGATCGTCACCACGCCGTCGTGCTGACGGAACTCTTCCCCGACACTTTGCTGGATCGGAGTCCAGGGATCATCATCGAGCTGAACGTGTGCTAGAACTCGGAGGTGCCGTAGTTTTGGTGCTTGATCGGTTGGGCCGTGAAGACGTACGACTACATCAACCGCGTTGTGCTAACGCTACCGCTGTCGGTCTACAAGGGTACGTAGATCACACTCTACCCTCTCGTTGCTATGCATCACCATGATCCTGCGTGTGCGTAGGAAATTTTTGAAATTACTACGTTCCCCAACAGTACTCGCCTAAGTTTGTAAAATCCTACCGAGTGGTGAGAAATCCTCCCACTCGGGGGCTTAGCTGCAGTCCAGTACTCGCCTAAGTTTGTAAAAACCTACCGAGTGGTGAGCCAGCCTCCCGCTCGGGGGCTTAGCTGCAGTCCAGTACTCGTCTAAGTTTGTAAAATCCTACCGGGTGGTGAGCAATCCTCCCACCCGGAGGCTTGGCTGAAGTCCAGTACTCGCCTATGTTTGTAAAATCCTACCGAGTGGTGAGCAATCCTCCCACTCGGAGGCAATCCTTTCCCTAAGAGCTGCACCACAAGTACAACGTACGCTCCATCCCTACCCGCAAGGATGACGAGGTACAGGTCGACCGCGGCCCTCTTCTCCGAGCTACGCCACAAATAAAATGTGTGCTCCGTCCTTGTCCGCAAGGATGACGAGGTGCAGGTCGACTACAACCTTCTTCTCCGAGCTACGCCACAAATACAACGTGCGCTCCATCCTTGTCCACAAGGATGACGAGGTGCAGGTCGACTGCAACCTTCTCCTTCGAGCTATGCCACAAATATAAAAATGTGTTCCATCTTTGTCCGCAAGGACGACAAGGCGCAGTATGATTGAAGTCTCCGTTTCAAGGCTGCATCTCAAACATGAAGGTTGCTCCAAGTAGGGAGCAGATTCCAAAAGCAACCACAAGCATATTCAAAAGCAGTTTGGATAAATCCTAAAGTTCCAAGCAACAAATCAAAAGTATTCGAGCATCAAGCCCGAAGGAGTTTAATGGTTACAGCAACCACTCGGCATTCTGAGTCAAATTTAAGACAGGTTTAAATCTCATAGTTTGTTCACTCGGCAGGAGGAGGGCTGGCGGGTTCGACGAATCCGAGTGGAAGCAACGATGAAAGTCTCCATAAAGGACTTGAAGTCGTGTGTTTTGGTGTTGGCAACCTTGATCGCCGCCACCTTGTCTTCTCGAGCTTCCTTGGAGTGGACCCTTACCAAGGACAACGCCACGTCAGCACCACACCGGGCAGAGGACTTCTTCCAATCTTGCACTCGACCAGGAATCTTGTTGAGCCGAGTCATCAGAGATTCCCGATCATTTTGAAGTGTCGCCCTTGGCCAGAGTGATGAGTCGATCCATGAAACTGCCACCTTCAGACGTGCGAGGTAACTTGTGACGCTGGCGACACGAGACTCTAGTCGAAGCACGTTCATGGCAGCTTCGCCGCCGACCAAAGAAACGATAGGGTCTAAACCCGTGTCAATCCTTCCAGTTTCCTCATCAAAGTTTTGGCAGAATTCTGCAGTCAAATAGATAGTGAGTCGACTGGACAGGATTAACTTGCAAGCAGCAAAGCAGTCGAATTAAAAGGAGTACCTTCCAGCATAAGATAGAGCTTCTTAGCAAGAGTTCTCAGATAGGCTTCCGTGTCATTTCTCTTATGGACCACGGACTCCAGCTTCTCATTCAGGGCAATCTTATCCTTCTTCAGACGACTTACCTCTCGGTTGGACTCATTGAGACATGACTTCAGCTTGTTCACCTCCCCTTCCAACGCTCCGACCGAAGCCACCTGCTGGTCTGAAAGGGCAGTCTTATCTTGAGCTTCCTTCTGCGCAGCTGCAAGGTCCAAGTCCTTCTTCTCCAGAGCCAACCTCATTTTCTCTACAAAAGAAGCAATCGGATCAAACAAGAGATGGAAGAAATATCTTAAAAGACGATCGACGTGAACAGTCCATAGGTAGTTACCTTCCATACCAGCAGCTTCATCTTGAGCTTTCTTTAACTTTTGTTGGGCCAGCTCCAAGTCGAGGTTGAGTTGCCTCTGCTTCTCCTCAAATTAGGCAAACTTAGAAATGAGAGTACAAGATTTCTACAGAAGATAAACGACGTGTCAATCGACCAGATCAAAGGTTATTTACTTCCGAGTGAATGAAACTTAAAAGTTTACTAAGACCCCCGCCGACTTCCCGCAGTCGACTGCGGTCTCGGGGACTACACCCAGTGGGTGCACTTGGCGTGCCCCCGCTGGTTTAGATCCCATTCGACCGATTCTCCCGAGTCGAGTGGAAGAAAAGAAAGTAAAAAGTACTTAGACCCCAGTCCGCCTGGGTCGAGTGGAAGAAAAGAAAGTAAAAAGTACTCAGACCCCAGTCGACTGCCCGCAGTCGACTGCAGTCTCGGGGACTACACCCAGTGGGTGCACTTAGCGTGCCCCCACCGGTTCAGATCCCACTCGACCAGGCCGAGTGGAAGAGAGCAAATACCAAAGACAACAAAACACCCAGTGGGTGTATACACCTAGTGGGTGCACTTAGCGTGCCCCCACCGGTTCAGATCCCACTCGACCAGGCCGAGTGGAAGAGAGCAAATACCAAAGACAAAAAACACCTAGTGGGTGTACAGATTCAACACAAACAATAAGAGATTGTATGAAAGAAAATATTTCAGGTAGCATATCCTAATAAAACAAGGTCAGTCAAAAGTCTACTTACCTGGACATTGGCCCGGAGAGCCGCGCTGGCATCGTAAGCAGCCTGGCTGTTCTCGTGCACCGTCTTCATCCGCTCCATCATCACGTTAGCCTAACGGATGGCTGCCGCAGCCGCGTCCGACTGGTTTTCCGGATTATAGTAGTTGGTGAAGAAGGGAGCAGACGACCCAGGTGTGGCAGATTGGAGCTCCAAAGCGTGAGGTTGGACGACTGAAGGAAACACCTGTACAATCGACGGTGCAGGGCGCTCACTAGACAATGGAACAGCAAACGTTACAGAGGCCCCACCTGCGTCTTCAGATGACTGGACGGTTGGTGTTGTCACCGGCCCCTGCTGAGACGTCTTGCCAGCCGCTGCTTTTTTGTTCTTTCTGGGCCTAGGGGCTACATCTTCATCATCATCCGAAAGCTCAATGACGTTGAGTGGGGCTGCGAATAAATTAGTCGAGCCAAAGTGAATCGCCAGAATTTAATCGACCAAATAATCAAGAACAAGATCATGATAGTTTTACCTGGGTTGGAGGTAACCGCGTCTTCCATTTCCTCATATCGGTATTGGTAGGAAGAAGTTCCAGATTTAGCAGCACTGCAAATGTCAGCATTCAGTCAGTTATGTTCTGTTGCTCGAGTCGACCAAAAGATCGGGTCAGATGATTACCCAGAGATGGTGGGGATGGTCACTTTGATTCTGGGCAAAGCCTTTGGTGGTTTGGAGGAGGTGGCCTTCAATGCTTTCGACATAGGAGGCGGCACAGTCTTGAGCTGTTTCGATACCTTCTCAGTCTGCACCGGAGAAGACGTCCGAGGGCGCTTCGAAGATTGCCCAGCCGGTGCAACCGCCGGGTCAGGGGCGCTCGCCGGGTCGTGAGCATGCTTGGACCTCCTCTCCCTGTGAGGAGGCGAGTCGACCTCTTCTTCACCACTCGAGTCGTCGCTCTCCTCGTCCTCCTCTGCATCCGAGTGCCACTCGCCACTCTGGCCCCTGCTCGCCCCCTCCTTGACATTTTGCTCCTGCACTTCGTTGGGCATCGAGTACATATCAATAAGAGCCTGAAAAGACAATGAACAAAACGAATACAGTCGACCGCCAACAGGAGGTTACACAGTAAATCAAGAAGATACTTGACAATGTAGAATCATACCTGTTCCAGCTGGCTCAAATGGTCGAATGGAATCACCCTCCTAGACCCCCGGGGATTATCTTTGTTGCTGGTGATTCCTCTCAGCCACTTCTCCACCGTGTCTTCACTAACGTCCTCCGGGTGGATCCGAGCGGAGTCCTCGAGTCCCGAGTACATCCACATCGGATGGTCACGGGCTTGGAGTGGTTGGATGCGTCGACTGAGAAAGACCTCCAGGAGGTCCATTCCAGTCACTCTGTCGCAGACAAGTTGGACGACCCGCTCGACCAATGCCTTCACCTGCGCCTTCTCTTCCGGGATCACCCTCAAGGAGGAGGGATTCTGCACTCGAGCCAAGTAAAAGGGGGGAAGTCCAGTCGACTGACCTCGCCATCACATCGCGCACAAGTGTCGCCAGCTCCGGCACGACCACATCTGCTGCGATAGCCCTTTCGTGAGGAGCCGACTATGTCGCCGGCGGCCTCAACACTCCTCCATCACAAACCTAGCCACGGGATCCGCCGTTGGAAGACCAGGTTCAAAAAGGCCATGCCATACGAGTCCGTATTACCTCCAAGTGTAATATTAATCTTCTTCTTTCTTTGAACAGAATTCAAGAATCCTCCCATATAGCAGTATCATCTTCGTTGCTGCACATATTTGGTTCAGGTTGGCCCAACCTAAAAGATTCAAGGAAGACTATAGCTACACCATGAATTGTTTGTTTCTGTTAGCTTGCTTTGTGCTTCTTGATTGGCATTCAATTAACATGAAGTAACCATGAATCCATGATAGCTATTGCCGAACTCATGTACGTACACTCCCAGATCTTTTGTATTTACAAGGATTGGTTCATTTAATGATATTTTTCATGGAGTGACATTACTTCCACTCTTTTTTACATATTTGCCACACGTCACAAACTGCTATTCTATTTTAATTCTTTAGTGCCTACTATTGTCCCTGTAGGTTTTTTTCGTGACTAAGAATAAGGGTTGGATGAAGCAAATCAGGTTAGTCAATAGTCTCCACGATCTCTTTCTACTCACGTGAGCAACTAATGTTTGCTTCTCTTCGGTCCAGGTCATAAAACTGAGGGTTATTACTACCACATTGTGACTCTTTAATTGACTCCTTTACGAGATAATAGAAGTTGATGCATGAAGCTTAACCATTCAAATTCCAAAATCAACAAATGATATAATTACACCATGTTTCAGTCTGTACATTTTTTATTCAGTCAATACAATCTGTCACTATTACTTTTATGGGCTTTTTTCTACGGGGAAACAAGAGATATTTGAAATTCTGTATCTATTTCGTAAGTTCCTCAAGATGGTAGCTGCTTGATTTCTCAGTGCACTAATTGGTTGTACTTTGAGCATTATCATAACAGGGAAGCTTCTTTTATGCACCGAACAAATGAGGCTTTATTATCTAGATATGATGTATACACTGTTAAAATTTGGAAAACTCATATGTATATATATCATGCTTAGCTTGATACAATTAAGTACAAGGCTCTGCAAGGCTTGAAATTATTTTCTGTTTCTGCAATAGTCAAAAAACCTGAAGATAAAATTTGTATTGTAGGTGTAAAAGCTAAACAGAAAACCTTGATTTTCTTTAAACAAAAATCTGTAGATGAGGGGCGTATGTCGTTACATATAAAATTGAATATCATTGGAGGTAATTACATGCTGAATGTGCTACTTTTCTTGTGCTAAAACCAAAAAATGACCATCTACTTATATTACTGGCTTTGTAGTTACTGTGTGTATCTTCGTATACAACAATACGTACTACTCTTTCTGATCTCTCCTCTAGCAGTAAGTTCTTATATGGCAGGGTTTGCTCACACATATACTCAAGTATTTTTTTCCAATATAACATATGTAGAGGTATACATATCGAATTTTTTTCTATATAAAGTAGAGCATTCCAAACTGATCTTATGTATGATGCATCAAACTATGTTTTAAGAACTCTGCATTAGAAGACTTCGGTTTGTCTATAGTATAGTATTAAGCTTAGTTTCATCCAGCACATCTATCATGTTGTATGCAACATTTGAACTACATGCCTAGATCTATTGGCAAGCTGTTTAGTATTGTTATGTAGAGCTACGGAAAACTACAAAAATATCACTTGCAATTTCAGATATCCTTGTAGAAGACATGCGAGAAATTGTTACAACACGCCAACAAAAATCAGGTCATTTCGTATCTACAGCTCCACTCCATATTATAAACCACTCTTTTCTATCACCGGTCTTATTTTTCTACAATTAAATCATACAATTTCTATCACCATTGCACATGACCTGCAATTTTTTGCAGTCTATTCCTTTTTAGCATATATAATCATGATTTGCAAAATCAATAATCAGTTGAGTCAGCCATGATGATTCAACAAGAAAATGAACTCTGGAACAATTGCTCAGCGGTTTTGATCTACGGAAATAAAGATCAAACTGATTCCAATTAGTAAGTACTAGATGCCTATAAAAATGAGATCCTACTCCTATATATGGTGCTTGATATTACTGTTTGTTTCTTTTCCTTCAAAATGTTCTCTTTTATCATGTGCTAATGTCTATATAAGTGTTTGAAATTGGTTTTCTACAGTCATGTGTTCTTGATGCCAATATAAATGCATGCACAAGTTATTTTCTGAAAGTGCAATAAAAGTTGCTTGCAAAAACACAATTGAAAGACATAACAAAGGAAAACTATTTTGATAAATATAGTTATCACTACTGCAGGATGCTGCCAATGCGACACTTCGATCAGAGACCCTTCGAGAAACTGTGTGCGATGCAATAATCGCAAACAGTGGTGTATGAAAACCGCCAAAAAAGGTGAAAACGTTTGCGACGGAGGATGTATCAAACACGGTTCGGATTTTAGTTGCGTGTGCGATGAAGGGCATACGGTTCAGTACAATTAACTGCTTGCGATGAGGAGGAACAAAAGAAACGGGCAGCCAGATGAAGGCGTGTGCGATACACAACATACAGTTCACTAGGATTAACTGTTTGTGATTAGGCAACACAAAAGAAATGGGTAGCCAGATGATGGTGTGTGTGATATACAACATACGGTTCACTCAGCTGTACTATTTGTGATTAGGCAACACAAAAGAAACGGTCAGCCAAACCAAGGGATGTGCGATATAAGGCATGTTGTTCACTCGGATGAACTATTTGCGTTGACACAAGAGAAGATAAACGGTTCAACTTAAAAAGACGTGAGTGTTGTGCGATGGGATTGCATGTGGTTCACTCGGCCGTTGTTGTCAGTGTGTGACCTCGGTGTCAACCGTTCGCTCCCCAGGCGCCTCTTCGTGTACTGTGGCAACCGTCCCCCGACTCTTCACATTTCCCTCTCGACTTGAAATTGTTGCCGCACACTAGCTCTTCCCCCCTCCTCCATTGGCCTTCACCCTACCTTCTGCCATTGTTTGATCGTTTCTCCATGGAGGAAACAAGCCGGAAATGACCCCGTTATTCTTTCTCCGATCTGAATGATGACGCGGTGGAGGAACCCATTGATAGGTGCGACGTCATCACCTCGGCTAGCATGGCAGGTTCGCTCAAGACCATTCTCGACTCAACTAATAACATCATTACAAGGAACCCAAGGGTTCAGAAGCGGTTTGATCTCCCCTATCTTCTTCGTCGCGACCCTGCTGACTGGCGTGGGGACGAGCGAAGCCTCGCCTTGTGTAAGCTGATGCCGCTTGATAATGATACGTATGATGTTAAGATCCATCGCTTGAGGGCAAGGATTGGGCAAGCGCAAATGGAGATTGGGTTACTTATATTGGGTACAACTGCGAGTGGGAATTTGTGAATGTGTACACTCATCACCGGGTTCCACTTCGAAAAATCTCAGACGTCTGCCCAGAGGTTGAGTACACCGGTATTCTATGTGAGTTCTAATATGATCATGCTAACTGTCGTCTACGGAAGATAGCAATTTGCCGAGTTCCCAACCGCTCTTGGGGTTATAGGAATGCTTATGTTGTCACTATCTTTGGCAAGCTTGTTGCCGTCCTTCGTGGTTCGACTCGATCGGTATTGCTCAAAAATTAGTTTCTATACATGGATGAGTACTGTGATGCAATTCAATACAAGGGTCTTGTGTTTGCTGCCACCACTCGTGGCACTGTTTTTGCATGGAATCCTCAAGATTTCGCTACGTTTGTCTTCCACCTTAATTATAATTGTTTCATCCACATGCATGCGGGTTTGCTAGTTTCCCTTTACTAATTAACCTTCTTGTATTTCCATGGTCCTGTGAACATTCCGCCATCTATACTTGAAAATTTTATTCACGAGCATGAGGAAGAGCAGGACCCATATACTCAGTGGTGGCTGGCAACTTATTCCGATGGATCACCACTTCTTGTCTATATACGGGGCACCACTGATTTTACTAAAGAAGCAGGTGTTGTCTCGTATGGTCGCACTCTCTGAACCTATTCCAACATCCGTTGATGGGTATTCGGGATGGATACTAGTGTACTAGCGCCAACACCTTCTCCCTAGTTCAGTATTGAAAGTCTTGGAGGAAACTCGCTATTCCTTTGACGAAACTATCCAATGATGGTGGAAGGCGATCCAGCTACTGTTCACACAACATTACTACCATTTATGAGAAGCAACTGTATCTATACACTAGTAGAAAAAGGGTCAAACGTGAAGCACATTAGTGTCGGTTTGAATTTGAGCCGACACTAATGTGTACATTAGTGCCGGTTCCAACGGCTAGCTGGGCCGCTCTCATTACTACCGGTTCGTGGCGAACCTTTAGCACCGGTTTGTGCCATGAACCGGTACTAAAGTGAGTGGTGGCAGGATGTTGTCAGTCCGGGGCCCCTCCAGCACCTTTAGTACTGGGTCGTATCACGAACCGGTACTAAAGGTCGTCTTACATAGACCCTTCGTCCACCCGAGCTCGCTCTGTTCTTCCCCTTTCCCCTCTCCTCTCTGTTCTTTTCCCACTTCCTCTCAAGCTCATCACACATTTTGCCCAAAATTTGTCAAGATTTGAAAGCCCTCATCCATTCAAATGATCACAAAGGTTAGCAACTTTTTCCTTTCATCTCTCATTGCTAGATTAGCTCGTGCAATGCTTTATATAGTGATTGATTTTTGAGTTTAGTAATTTGGAAGGAATTATATATATGTTCTAGTATTTGATTTATATGCAATTTGAGGTCAAAAATAACACTTAGTTTGCATATGTAGGTGTGGTTTACTTAGTACCTTCTAAATCTCCGTCGTAACCACCATCGATCGCTCGCAACGTCCCGTCGCCGGCACCACCTTGTGGTGAGCCTCTTGTTCATGAAGTTTTATATAAAAAATTGATGTTTGTGTGATTTGGATATATAGTTACTCGTATAATTATCTTACCCATACGTTGTTTGTTATACATAGTGCCATGGTTTTGATATTCGTCCCCGTCGGCCCTCGTCCGGGTTATGATTCGGATGTGGTATATTCTCTTTTAAAACTATTCATTGCATTTCATGTTTATGTCAAATTATGCCCATCAAGTTGACATAGATATTTGTATGTAGGAGGTAGTTGAACCGGAAATTCCAACCGACCCTATTGTCGAGAGGTTAAATTTAGTTGAAAGAGAAAACGAGGATTTGAAGGAAAAATTGAAAAGAATTGAGGGGGAGAAGATGGAATTGGAGTTGCATGTTGCCGATGCCGTCGATGATCACAAGATTAAGATGGAGAAAATGCGCTTGAAGATTAGAAAGATTAGAAAATATGGCATTCATAGTGAGGCTTGGTATCATTATGCTGTTGGATAAATTGTTACCGTAGTTGTGATCTTGATCGCATTTGTTGTTGCATTTAAGTTCTTTAGCTAGAGAGTTATTTGTTTGTTGCATTTAAGTGTTGTATGATCTTTATGTATGAACTTTATGTATTTTATTAATTTGATGTTTTCGGTGCTGTGTATTGAAGATGAGCCGGCAATGGATGTACGATGACCGATGCTCTCCCGAGTTCATTAATGGCGTGTGTACTTTTCTGCTTGCGGCTGAGGCAAACAAGCGAGCGGATGGTTTTATGCCTTGTCCATCTGCTGGCTGTAACAATGGTCACAATTACTCTACGTCAAGAACCATTCACGTCCACCTGTTTGAGTCCGGTTTCATGCCCCACTATAATGTTTGGACCAAGCATGGAGAAAGAGGGGTTATGATGGAATACAATGAATAAGAGGAGGACGACGACAACTATCCTGGCCATGGGTTCCCTGAATACGATGATACAACAATGAGGGAAGAAGCTGAGCCGGTAATGCGGGAAGAAGCTGAGCCGGCAATGCGGGAAGCAGCTGAAGAAGAGACATCGGATGAGCCCGTTGATGATCTAGGTCGGGCCATTGCCGATGCAAAGAGAAACCGCGCAAGTGATTTGGAGAAGAAGAAGTTGCAGCGCATGTTAGAGGATCACAAAAAATTGTTGTACCCGAATTGCGTAGGTGACAAGAAAAAGCTGGGCACCACACTAGAATTGCTGCAATGGAAGGCAGAGAATGGTGTATCTGACAAGGGATTTGGAAAGTTGCTGGTAATGATAAAGGATATGCCTCCAAAGGAGAACGAATTGCCCGAGAGTACGTACGAAGCAAAGAAGGTTGTCTGCCCTCTAGGGTTAGAGGTGCAGAAGATACATGCATGCCCTAATGATTGCATCCTCTACCGCGGTGAGTACGAGGATTTGAACGCTTGCCCGGTATGCGGTGCATTGCGCTATAAGATCAGCCGCGATGACCCTGGTGATGTCGATGGCGAGCGCCCCAGGAAGAAGATTCCTGCCAAGGTGATGTGGTATGCTCCTATAATACCACGGTTGAAACGTTTGTTCCAAAACAAAGAGCATGCCAAGGTGATGCGATGGCACAGAGAAGACCGTAAGAAAGATGAAAAGTTGAGAGTACCCGCTGACGGGTCGCAGTGGAGAAAAATCGAAAGAAAGTACGGGAAGGAGTTTGTAGATGATGTATGGTTTGGTCTAAGCGCAGATGACATTAATCCTTTTGGGGAGCAGAGCAGCAACCATAGCACCTGGCCTGTGACTCTATGTTTGTATAACCTTCCTCCTTGGTTGTGCATGAAGCGGAAGTTCATTATGATGCCAATGCTCATCCAAGGCCCTAAGCAACCCGGCAACAACATTGATGTGTACCTAAGGCCATTAGTTGAAGAACTCTTACAACTGTGGAATGGAACAGGGGTACGTGCGTGGGATGAGCACATGGGGGAAGAATTTGACCTAAAGGTGTTGTTGTTCGTGACCATCAATGATTGGCCTGCTCTCAGTAACCTTTCAGGACAGACAAACAAGGGATATCGCGCATGCACGCACTGTTTGGACGATACTGACAGTATATATTTGGCTAATTGTAAGAAGAATGTGTACCTGGGACATCGTTGATTTCATCCGAGCAGGCATCCCGTAAAAAAGAAAGGCAAGAATTTCAAAGGTGAGGCGGATCACCGGACGAAGCCTCACCACCGTACTGGTGTTGATGTACATGATATGGTCAAGGATTTGAAGGTGGTCTTTGGAATGGGTCCTGGTGGACAACCTGTTCCGAATGACGCTGACGGACACGCACACATGTGGAAGAAGAAATCTATATTTTGGGACCTGCCCTATTGGAAAGACCTAGAGGTCCGCACCGCAATCGACGTGATGCACGTGACGAAGAATATTTGTGTGACCCTGCTTGGCTTCTTGGGCGTGTATGGGAAGACAAAAGATACACCTGAGGCACGGGAGGACCAGCAACGTATGCACGGAAAAGACGGCATACATCAGGGTCATGCAAGCTACGCTCTTACCAAAGAAGAGAAGGAAATCTTCTTTGAATGCCTGCTCAGTATTAAGGTACCGTCTGGCTTCTCGTCGAATATAAAGGGAATAATAAACATGGAAGAGAAAAAGTTCCAGAACCTAAAGTCTCATGACTGCCACGTGATTATGACGCAACTGCTTCCGGTTGCATTGAGGGGGGCTTCTACCGGAAAACGTTCGATTAGCCATTGTGAAGCTATGTGCATTTCTCAATGCAATCTCTCAGAAGGTAATCGATCCAGAAATCATACCAAGGTTAGAGAATGATTTGGTGCAATGTCTTGTCAGTTTCGAGTTGGTGTTCCCACCATCCTTCTTCAACATCATGACGCACGTCCTAGTTCACCTATGCGAAGAGATTAACATTTTGGGTCCTGTATTTCTACACAATATGTTCCCCTTTGAGAGGTTCATGGGAGTCTTAAAGAAATATGTTCATAACCGTGCTAGGCCAGAAGGAAGCATCTCCAAGGGCCATGAAAATGAGGAGGTCATTGAGTTTTGTATTGACTTTATTCCTGACCTTAAGCCGATTGGTGTTCCTGAATCGCGTCATAAGGGCAAACTGGATGGAAAAGGCACGCTAGGAGGGGAACAAATAATATGTATGGACGGACATTCTCTCATTGAAGCACACTACACAGTTCTATAGAATTCTGCCTTGGTGGCTCCGTATATGGATGAACACAAGAATTTGCTACGCTCCAAACACCCGGAGCAGTCTGATGACTGGATTACACGTGAACAAACCAGGAGTTTCGCCAGCTGGTTGCAGACACGTACCGTGCATGACACCTCTATTGAAGATGACCTGTACTTGCTATCCCAGTTACCATCTTCGAATATAATGACTTTCAAAAGGTACGAGATAAATGGTAATACATTTTACACGATCGCCCAAGATAAGAAGAGCACCAACCAAAACAGTGGTGTCTGCTTTGATGCAGAAACCAAGATGGTAAAGGAAACATATTATGGTTATATACAGGACATATGGGAACTTGACTATCGACGTGGTTTGAAGGTCCCTTTGTTTCGGTGCAAATGGGTCAATATGGCACGAGGCGGGGTAACGGAAGACCCGCAGTATGGAATGACAACAGTGGATCTCAACAATCTTGCGTATGCAGACGAACCATTCGTCCTAGCCAATGATATGGCACAGGTTTTCTATGTGAAGGACATGTCTACCAACCCAAGAAAAAGAAAAGATAAGGAAGCGAATGCATCGTACGATGAGCCAAAGCGGCACATAGTTCTTTCTGGGAAGAGAAACATTGTGGGAGTGGATGACAAGACAGACATGTCAGAAGATTATGAAAAGTTTGATGAAATTGCTCCATTCACTGTGAATATTGACCCGAGCATCCTATTAAATGATGAAGATTTTCCATGGTTAAGGCGCAAAGGGACACACGCGAAGAAAAAGTTTCACACCCAAAGATCTGGGTTGTGATCGGCTTCACTATCATGACTTTCTTCTGTGTTTCACACCCAGGAGGGAATCTCTGTAATAGTTAGGGTAGTTATGTGTTTTGGCATTTGAAACGCGAAGAAATTTTATGTGCAAACAAATTCTTTCATGCCTTTACTGATTTTTAAAGTTAAGTTATTCACAAACTAGTGATTCACACTAATTTCAAATAATTCAAAATTAAAACTATTCAAATTTGAAAACTACGAGCACTAACAGAAAGTTTGTAATTTTTTGTACCTAAAGCAAAAATATTAACAAAGAAACTCTAAATACACAAAAAACAACTCAAAAATAAATAAAGCAAAAAAACTAAAAAAAGCCCGCCTACTAGCACTAGTAGAAAACAGGGCTATGGTCCAGGCCGGCTCAGCCCATTAGTCCCGGTTCAGTGTAGAACCGGGACCAATGTGGGCATTGGTCCCGGTTCGTGAGCCCCGGGGGCCGGCCGGGCCACGTGGGCCATTGGTCCCGGTTCGTCTGGACCTTTTGGTCCCGGTTGGTGGGACGAACCGGGACCAATGGGCCTCGCTCCTGGCCCACCACCATTGGTCCCGGTTGGTGGCTTGAACCGGGACCAAAGGCTCCCCTTTAGTCCCGGTTCATGCCAGCAACCGGGACCAATGAAGTGCCTATACATACCCCCTCGCGCAAGAGCAGAGCACAGTGCTCTGTTTTTTCTGGCCGAGTGGGAGAGGGCTTTGTGGTGCTCTAGCTCACCTCCTATGCACATGAGGTGTTCGATGGAATGCCCGAGCCACACTACTTAAGCTTTCTCCTCTCGAAGCTCGACCTCCAAGCTCCATTTCCTCGAGATTTGTCTAGATTTAGCGGTCCGTCACGCCCCGTCCCCGTCTTCACCGTCGTCGATCACCCGCGCCGATCTCATCACCGACACCACCGTGGTGAGCCTCTTGTTCTTATCTTCTTTCTGAAAGGAAAAATATTCTTACTTGTATGTTTAGATAGATACTTGTATCATTTTCTTACAATTATTATTGCATCTTATATAGTGCGATGGTTTTGGTATCCGCCCCCGTCGGCCCTCGTCATGTCTATGATTCGGATTTGGTATGTATATTATTTTTATAACTATTGGTTCATTTATTGTTTATGAAAATTATGCCGACCAACGTGACATAGATTTTATTTATCTAGGATGTATGTGAATCGGAAATGCCAACCGACCCTATTGTCGAGAGGTTAAATTTAGTTGAATAAGAAAACAATTTGTTGAAGGAAAAAATAAAAAAAAATTGAGGAGGAGAAGATGATATTGGAGTTGCATGTTGCGGATGTCATCGATGATCACAAGATCAAGATGGATGCAATGCGCTTGAAGATTAGAAAGATTAGAAAATATGCCATTCATACCGAGGCTTGGTATCATTATGCCGTTGGATCAATTGTTACCTTGGTTGCGATTATGATCGCATTTGTTTTCGCATTGAAATGTTTTACATAGTTTCAATGTATGGTTTAATTAATTAGATGCTCTGGAGAGCTATATGTTGTTAGATGAGAACTATGTATGCACTTTGGTTTTAACGTGATGATGAACTTCTATTAATTTGGACACTTAATTATATATAATGCACGCAGATGAACCGGCAATGGATGTACGGTGACAGACACACCCGCGAGTACATTAAGGGCGTGCATGAGTTTCTCGATGCGGCTGAGGCAAACAAGGAAAATGGTTTTATGTGTTGTCCATGCACTGAATGTGGGAATACGAGGTCTTACTCTAACTGGAAAATCCTTCACTCCCACCTGCTTTACAAGGGTTTCATGCCACACTATAATGTTTGGACGAGGCACGGAGAAATAGGGGTTATGATGGAAGACGGCGAAGAAGAAGAGTACGATGACAACTATGTGCCCCCTGAATACGGTGATGCTGCAACGGGGGGAGCTGGTGAAGATCAAGAGGAACCAGACGATGTGCCCAATGATGTTGCCACAGGTGAAGCTGCTGAAGATCAAGAGGAACCAGACGATGTGGCCGATGATGATGATCTCCGCCGGGTCATTGTCGATGCAAGGACGCAATGCATTAGTCAAAAGGAGAAGCTGAAGTTCGATCGCATGTTAGAGGATCACAAAAAAGGGTTATACCCCAATTGCGAAGATGGCAACACAAAGCTCGGTACAGTACTGGAATTGCTGCAGTGGAAGGCAGAGAATGCTGTGGCTGACAAAGGATTTGAGAAGCTACTGAAAATATTGAAGAAGAATCTTCCAAAGTATAACGAATTGCCCGACAGTACATACGCAGCAAAGAAGGTCGTATGCCCTCTAGGATTGGAGGTGGAGAAGATACATGCATGCCCTAATGACTGCATCCTCTACCGCGGTGCATACAAGGATCTGAACGCATGCCCGGTATGCGGTGCGTTGCGGTATAAGATCAAACGAGATGACCCTGGTGATATTGACGGTGAGCCCCTCAGGAAGAGGGTTCCTGCGAAGGTGATGTGGTATGCTCCTATAATACCACGGTTGAAACGTCTGTTCAGAAACGAAGAGCATGCCAAGTTGATGCGATGGCACAGTGAGAACCGAAAAGAAAGATGGGAAGTTGAGAGCACCCGCTGACGGGTCGCAGTGGAGAAAAATCGAGAAAGTACTGGGATGAGTTTGCAAAGGACCCAAGGAATGTATGGTTTGCTTTAAGCGCGGATGGCATTAAACCTTTCGGGGTGTAGAGCAGCAATCACAGCACCTGGCCCATGACTCTATGTATGTATAACCTTCCTCCTTGGATGTGCATGAAGCGGAAGTTCATTATGATGCCAGTTCTCATCCAAGGCCCTAAGCAACCCGGCAACGAAATTGATGTGTACCTAAGGCCATTAGTTGAAGAACTTTTACAGCTGTGGAATGGAAACGGTGTACGTACGTGGGATGAGCACAGACAGGAGGAATTTAACCTTAAGGCGTTGCTGTTCGTGACCATCAACGATTGGCCCGCTCTCAGTAACCTTTCAGGACAGACAAACAAAGGATACCACGCATTCACACACTGTTTACATGACACTGAAAGTACATACCTAGACAAATGCAGGAAGAATGTGTACCTGGGCCATCGTCGATTTCTTCCGACCAACCATCAATGTCGAAAGAAAGGCAAGCATTTCAAAGGCGAGGCAGATCACCGGAAGAAGCCCACCATGCGCACCGGTGATCACGTGCTTGCTATGGTCAATGATTTACACTACGTAATCTTTGGAAAGGGTCCCGGTGGACTAGCTGTTCCGAATGACGCTGAGGGACATGCACCCATGTGGAAGAAGAAATCTATATTTTGGGACCTACCCTACTGGAAAGACCT
The DNA here is from genome assembly GCF_018294505.1 of Triticum aestivum. Lineage (NCBI taxonomy): Eukaryota > Viridiplantae > Streptophyta > Magnoliopsida > Poales > Poaceae > Triticum > Triticum aestivum. Next base: position 4,335,970 of record NC_057797.1, read on the forward strand.
AGAGGTCCGCTCCTCAATCGACGTGATGCACGTGACGAAGAACCTTTGCGTGAACCTGCTAGGCTTCTTGGGCATGTATGGGAAGACAAAAGATACACCTGAGGCACGAGAGGACCTGCAATGTTTGCACGAAAAAGACGGCATGCCTCTGAAGCAGTATAAAGGTCCTGCCAGCTACGCTCTTACGAAAGAAGAGAAAGAAATCTTCTTTGAATGCCTGCTCAGTATGAAGGTCACGACTGGCTTCTCGTCGAATATAAAGGGAATAATAAATATGCCAGAGAAAAAGTTTCAGAACCTAAAGTCTCATGACTGCCACGTGATTATGACGCAACTGCTTCCGGTTGCATTGAGGGGGCTTCTACCGGAAAACGTCTGATTAGCTATTATGAAGCTATGTGCATTCCTCAATGCAATCTCTCAGAAGGTGATCGATCCAGAAATCGTACCAAGGCTAAGGAGTGATGTGGCGCAATGTCTTGTCAGTTTCGAGCTGGTGTTCCCACCATCCTTCTTCAATATCATGATGCATGTCCTAGTTCATCTAGTCAACAAGATTGTCATCTTGGGGCCCGTATTTCTACACAATATGTTCCCCTTTGAGAGGTTCATGGGAGTCCTAAAGAAATATGTCCGTAACCCTGCTAGGCCAGAAGGAAGCATCTCCATGGGCCATCAAACAGAGGATGTTATCGGGTTTTGTGTTGACTTCATTCCTAGCCTTAACAAGATAGGTCTCCCTAAATCGCGGTATGAGGGGACACTGACTGGAAAAGGCACTCTTGGAAGAGACTCAATAATATGCAGGAACGGATATTCTTGGTCTCAAGCACACTACACAGTTCTACAGAACTCTACCTTGGTGACCCCGTATGTCAATGAACACAAGAACAGTCTGCGCTCCAAACACCCGGAGCAGTGCGACGACTGGATTACATGTGAACACATCATGACTTTCAGCAGTTGGTTGGAAACACGTCTCAGAGGTGACAACACTGTTTGTGATGAGTTGTACTTGTTGTCCAGGGGACCATCTTTGACTGTATTGACTTACAAAGGATACGAGATAAATGGGAATACATTTTACACGATCGCCCAAGATCAAAAGAGCAGCAACCAAAACAGCGGTGTCCGCTTTGATGCAGCAACCGAGAGCGGAAACAGAGGTTACATAGTGGACATATGGGAACTTGACTACGGATCTGATTTTAAGGTCCAAATGGGTCAATCCGTTAGGCGGCGGGGTACAGGTAGACCCACAGTACGGAATGACAACAGTGGATCTGAAAAATCTTGGGTGCACTGAAGAACCGTTCGTCCTAGCCAATGATGTGGCACAGGTTATCTATGTGAAGGACATGTCTACCAAACCGAGAAAAAGAAAAGATAAGGAAGCGAATACATCATACGATGAGCCAAAGCGCCACATAGTTCTTTCAGGAAAAAGGGACATCCTGGGAGTGGACGGCAAGACAGACATGTCTGGAGATTATGAAAAGTTTCATGAAATTCCTCCCTTCAATGTCAAGGCTGACCCAAGCATCCTGATAAACAATGAAGATTATCCATGGTTACGGCGCAATAAGCAAATGACACAAGTGAAGAAAAAGTGAATACTTTCTCCCGCAACTATTATGATGATACCATGCCAAATTTGTAACAGACAAACATGCTACCATTGTCCGTTTTGTACATGCACATGCTATGTGGGTGAAATTATGATACCATCCCAACTTTCAACTTTTTTAGAGTTCATTTGAAATGCTTTCATGTCTTATGGTTTGAAACTTTGATACTTCGAAAGTGATTGTCCATTTTGTACACGAAGTGCATCAAGTTTTGTCGTAACCCTCTCTACTTTTTGGAACATGCTATGTGGGTGAAATGATGATACCATGCCAACTTTCAACCTTTTCAGAGTTCATTTTGAAATGCTTTCCAATTTCAGAGTCATTTAGCTCAAAGAATGAATTAATAGCAAACAGAATAAACTACAAAACTTTTATGAAAATAAAAACAATCAATTAAAATATTATGTTATGATCAACTAAAATAAAACTATAATATTCTTCAATAGCAAAAAGAATATAATTTTTGTGACCTAAAATCAAACTATAAGTATTTAATTGTATGTATAAATAAAAAATAAATAGCACAGAAGAAAAAATTTCTAATTTTATAGTAAAGTTATTCATAAACTAGTGATTCACACAAATTTAAACTATTCAAAATTTAAAACTAATGGCACTAACAGAAAGTTTATAATTTTTGTGACCTAAAAGCAAAAAGAAATCACTAAAAAACTATAAGTATTTAGTTTTAAGTATAAATAAAAAATAAATAGAAAAAAAAATCTATTTTTATAGTAAAGTTATTCGTAAACTAGTGATTCACACAAATTTTTTAAAATTCAAGTTTAAACCATTCAAAATTTAAAACTAATGGCACTAACAGAAAGTTTAATCACATAGTGATGTGATCTAGATTATTGACTCTAGTGCAAGTGGGAGACTGAAGGAAATATGCCCTAGAGGCAATAATAAAGTTATTATTTATTTCCTTATTTCATGATAAATGTTTATTATTCATGCTAGAATTGTATTAACCGGAAACATAATACATGTGTGAATACATAGACAAACAGAGTGTCACTAGTACGCCTCTACTTGACTAGCTCGTTAATCAAAGATGGTTATGTTTCCTAACCATAGACAAAGGAGTTGTTATTTGATTAACGGGATCACATCATTAGTTGAATGATCTGATTGACATGACCCATTCCATTAGCTTAGCACCCGATCATTTAGTATGTTGCTATTGCTTTCTTCATGACTTATACATGTTCCTATGACTATGAGATTATGCAACTCCCGTTTGCCGGAGGAACACTTTGGGTGCTACCAAACGTCACAACGTAACTGGGTGATTATAAAGGAGTACTACAGGTGTCTCCAAAGGTAGATGTTGGATTGGCGTATTTCGAGATTAGGATTTGTCACTCCGATTGTCGGAGAGGTATCTCTGGGCCCTCTCGGTAATGCACATCACATAAGCCTTGCAAGCATTACAACTAATATGTTAGTTGTGAGATGATGTATTACGGAACGAGTAAAGAGACTTGCCGGTAACGAGATTGAACTAGGTATTGGATACCGACGATCGAATCTCGGGCAAGTAACATACCGATGACAAAGGGAACAACGTATGTTGTTATGCGGTCTGACCGATAAAGATCTTCGTAGAATATGTAGGAGCCAATATGGGCATCCAGGTCCCGCTATTGGTTATTGACCAGAGACGTGTCTCGGTCATGTCAACATTGTTCTCGAACCCGTAGGGTCCGCACGCTTAAGGTTACGATGACAGTTATATTATGAGTTTATGCATTTTGATGTACCGAAGGTTGTTCGGAGTCCCGGATGTGATCACGGACATGACGAGGAGTCTCGAAATGGTCGAGACATAAAGATTGATATATTGGAAGCCTATGTTTGGATATCGGAAGTGTTCCGGGTGAAATCGGGATTTTACCGGAGTACCGGGAAGGTTACCGGAACTCCCCGGGAGCTAAATGGGCCATGATGGGCCTTAGTGGAAAAGAGAAGAGACAACCCTACATGGGCTGCATGCCTCCCCCTTCCCCTAGTCCTATTAGGACTAGGAGAGGTGGCCGGCCCCCTCCTACCTTTTTCCCCCTCCGCGAATCCTATTCCAACTAGGATTGGGGGAGGGGGAATCCTACTCCCAGAGGGAGTAGGACTCTCCTAGCGCACCCCTTGTGGCCGGCCAGCCTTTCTCCCCTTTGGTCCTTTATATACTGAGGTAGAGGCACCCTAGAACACACAAGTTGATCCACGTGATCTATTCCTTAGCCGTGTGCGGTGCCCCCAGCCACCATATTCCTCGATAATACTGTAGCGGAGTTTAGGCGAAGCCATGCTGCTATAGTGCATCAAGATCATCACCACGCCGTCGAGCTGACGGAACTCTTCCCCGACACTTTGCTGGATCGGAGTCCGGGGATCGTCATCGAGCTGTACGTGTGCTAAGAACTCGGAGGTGCCGGAGTAACGGTGCTTGGATCGGTCGGATCGGGAAGAAGACGTACGACTACTTCCTCTACGTTGTGTCAACGCTTCCGCAGTCGGTCTGCGTGGGTACGTAGACAACACTCCCCACTCTCGTTGCTGTGCATCACCATGATCTTGCGTGTGCGTAGGAATTTTTTTGAAATTACTGCGTTCCCCAATAGTGGCATCCGAGCCTAGGTTATTTATGTTGATGTTATATGCACGAGTAGAACACAAGTGAGTTGTTGGCGATATAAGTCATACTGCCTACCAACATGTCATACTTTGGTTCGGCGGCATTGTTGGACGAGACGACCCGGACCAACATTACGCGTACGCTTACGCGAGACCGGTTCCCCCGACGTGCTTTGCACATAGGTGGCTTGCGGGCGACTGTCTCTCCAAATTTAGTTGAACCAAGTGTGGCTACGCCCGGTCCTTGCGAAAGTTAAAACATAGTCTATTTGACAAACTATCGTTGTGGTTTTGATGCGTAGGTGAGATTGGTTCTTGCTTAAGCCCGTAGCAGCCACGTAAAACTCGCAACAACAAAGTAGAGGACGTCTAACTTGTTTTTGCAGGGCATGTTGTGATGTGATATGGTCAAGGCATGATGCTGAATTTTATTGTATGAGATGATCATGTTTTGTAACCGAGTTATCGGCAACTGGCAGGAGCCATATGGTTGTTGCTTTATTGTATGCAATGCAATCGCGATGTAATGCTTTACTTTATTACTAAACGGCAGTGATAGTCGTGGAAGCATAAGATTGGAGAGACGACAACGATGCTACGATGGAGATCAAGGTGTCGCGCCGGTGACGATGGTGGTCATAACGGTGCTTCGGAGATGGAGATCACAAGCACAAGATGATGATGGCCATATCATATCACTTATATTGATTGCATGTGATGTTTATCTTTTTATGCATCTTATCTTGCTTTGATTGACGGTAGCATTATAAGATGATCTCTCACTAAATTATCAAGAAGTGTTCTCCCTGAGTATGCACCGTTGCCAAAGTTCGTCGTGCCCAGACACCACGTGATGATCGGGTGTGATAAGCTCTACGTCCTTCTACAACGGGTGCAAGACAGTTTTGCACACGCAGAATACTCAGGTTAAACTTGACGATCCTACAATATGCAGATATGGCCTCGGAACACGAAGACCGAAAGGTCGAGCATGAATCATATAGTAGATATGATCAACATAACGATGTTCACCATTGAAAACTACTCCATCTCACGTGATGATCGGTTATGGTTTAGTTGATTTGGATCACGTGATCACTTAGAAGATTAGAGGGATGTCTTTCTAAGTGGGAGTTCTTAAGTAATATGATTAATTGAACTTTAATTTATCATGAACTTAGTCCTGGTAGTATTAGCATATCTATGTTATAGATCAATAGCTCACGTTGTTGCTTTCATATGTTTATTTTGATATGTTCCTAGAGAAAATTGTGTTGAAATATGTTAGTAGCAATAATGCGGATTGGATCCATGATCTGAGGTTTATCCTCATTGCTGCACAGAAGAATTATGTCCTTGATGCACCGCTAGGTGACAGACCTATTACAGGAGCAGATGCAGACGTTATGAATGTTTGGCTAGCTCAATATGATGACTACTTGATAGCTTAAGTGCACCATGCTTAACGGCTTTGAATCGGGACTTCAAAGACGTTTTGAACGTCATGGACCATATGAGATGTTCCAGGAGTTGAAGTTAATATTTCAAGCAAATACCCGAGTTGAGAGATAGGAAGTCTCCAACAAGTTCTATAGCTAAAAGATGGAGGAGAATCGCTCAACTAGTGAGCATGTGCTCAGATTGTCTGGGTACTACAATCGCTTGAATCAAGTGGGAGTTAATCTTCCAGATAAGATAGTGATTGACATAATTCTCTAGTCACCATCACCAAGTTAGTAGAACTTCGTGATGAACTATAATATGCAACGGATAACAGAAACATCTCCCAAGCTCTTCGTGATGCTGAAATCAACGAAGGTAGAAATCAAGAAAAACATCAAGTGTTGATGGTTGACATGGTCACTAGTTTCAAGAAAAGGGCAGAGGGAAGAAGGGGAACTTCAAGAAGAATAGCAAGCAAGTTGCTGCTCAAGTGAAGAAGCCCAAGTCTGGTCCTAAGACTGACACCAAGTGCTTCTACTGCAAAGGGACTGGTCACTGGAAGCTGAACTACCCCAAGTGATTGGCGGCTAAGAAGGATGGCAAACTGAACATAAGTATATTTGATATACATGTTATTGATGTGTACTTTACTAGTGTTTATAGCAAACCCTCAGTATTTGATACTAGTTCAGTTGCTAAGATTAGTAACTCGAAACGGGAGTTGCAGAATAAACAGAGACTAGTTCAGGGTGAAGTGATGATGTGTGTTGGAAGTGGTTCCAAGATTGATATGATCATCATAGCACACTCCCTATAATTTCGAGATTAGTGTTGAACCTAAATAAGTGTTATTTAGTGTTTGCGTTGAGCATGAATATGATTTGATCATGTTTATTTTAATACGGTTATTCATTTAAGTAAGAGAATAAATTGTTGTTCTGTTTATATGAATAAAACCTTATATGGTTACACACCCAATGAAAATAGTTCGTTGGATCTCGATCGTAGTGATACACATAATCATAATATTGAAACCAAAAGATGCAAAGTTAATAATGATAGTGCAACTTATTTGTAGCACTGTCGTTTAGGTCATATTGGTGTAAAGCGCATGAAGAAACTCCATGCTGATGGGCTTTTGGAATCACTTGATTATGAATCAGTTGATGCTTGCGAACCATGCCTCATGGGCAAGATGACTAAGACTTTGTTCTTCGGAACTATGGAGCGAGCAACATATTTGTTGGAAATCATACATACTGATGTATGTGGTCCGATGAATATTGAGGCTCGCGACAAGTATCATTATTTTCTGATCTTCACAGATGATTTGAGCAGATATGAGTATATCTACTTGATGAAACATAAGTCTGAAACATTTGAAAAGTTCAAAGAATTTCAGAGTGAAGTGAAAAATCATCGTAACAAGAAAATAAAGTTTCTACGATCTGATCGTAGAGAAGAGTATTTGAGTTACGAGTTTGGCCTTCAGTTAAAAACAATGTGAAATAGTTTCACTACTCATGCCACCTGGAACACCGCAATGTAATGGTGTGTCCGAACGTCATAACCGTACTTTATTGGATATAGTGCAATCTATGATGTATCTTACCGATCTACCACTATCGTTTTGGGCTTATGCATTAGAGACAACTGCATTCACGTTAAATAGGGCACCATCAAAATCCGTTGAGACGACGCCTTATGAACTGTGGTTTGGCAAGAAACCAAAGTTGTCGTTTCTTAAAGTTTGGGCTTGTGATGCTTATGTGAAAAAGTTTCAACCTGATAAGCTCAAACCCAAATCGGAGAAATGTGTCTTCATAGGATATCCAAAGGAAACTATTGGATACACCTTCTATCACAGATCCGAAGGCAAGACTTTTGTTGCTAAATTCGGAAACTTTGTAGAGAAGGAGTTTCTCTCGAAAGAAGTGAGTGGGAGGAAAGTAGAAAACTTGATAAGGTAATTGTACCTCTCCCTTATTGGAAAGTAATTCATCACAGAAATTCTGTTCTTGTGACTACTACACCAATTAGTGAGGAAGCTAATGATGATGATCATGTAACTTCAGATCAAGTTACTACTGAATCTCGTAGGTAAACCAGAGTGAAATCCGCACCAGAGTGGTACGGTAATCCTGTTCTGGAAGTCATGTTACTAGACCATGACGAACTTGCGAACTATGAGGAAGCGATGATGAGCCCAGATTCCGCGAAATGGTTTGAGGCCATAAAATCTGAGATGGGATCCATGTATGAGAACAAAGTATGGACTTTGGTTGACTTGGCCGATGATCGGCAAGCCATAGAAAATAAATGGATCTTCAAGAGGAAGACGGACACTGATAGTAGTGTTACTATCTAACAAAGCTAGAATTGTCGCAAAAATATTTTCGACAAGTTCAAGGTGTTGACTACGATGAGAGTTTCTCAGTCGTATCTATGCTTGAGTCTGTCCGAATCATGTTAGTAATTGCCGCATTTTATGAAATCTGGCAAATAGATAAACAAAACTGCATTCCTTAATGGATTTATTAAAGAAGAGTTGTTTATGATGCAACCATAAGGTTTTGTCAATCCAAAAGGTGCTAACAAATTGTGCAAGCTCCAGCGATCCATCTATGGACTGGTGCAGGCATCTCAGAGTTGGAATATACGCTTTGATGAATTGTCCTCCCTCCCTGTTTCCCGCCAGCGCAAGCGCTCCGGTCGGTCGAGACTTCAGCGGTGGGTGAGACACGTGGTGGAACGCCAGTCGGCCATCCCTCAAGTTGTGGTGATCGAGCCTGACGAGTCCCTCTACGGCATGTTCGACCTGTCGACTGGCTCCGCAGAGGCCGCATCCGAGTGCGACAGCAGCGATCCGGCGGCGGAGGTTCTAATGGTCGATGGACCGCCCAGTCCTCCCGGTTTTCCCCGCACTGACGGAGGCGCGGGTGGAGGCGACCCGTCGCGTCCCCATGAGGAGTATCTTCCCGAGCCTCTCACGTCGCTGCAGAGGGAAGAACTTCGCCGCCGGAACATGGATGCACTACACACTCCTATCGTTGGAGAAACCCCCGAGGCTCATGCCTTGGAAGACGCGCGCCTGGCAAACTTGGCCGAGCGCACTCGACTGGAGAACCTCCAGCGATAGCTCGACGAGCGTGCGCGACAACGGGTTCCCGAATCCAGTCGACGTCAGCTCTTCCCGCCCCCGCCGATTTATCGAACTCCGATTCAGAATTTAGCAGCTGCGGCCCATATAGCAGAGTCGATTCAGCCTTCCTAGTCGGAGGCTGGCAGAGGCTTGCTGCAGATCAGAGTGTTACTCCGGGCAGCAGGAGACCAGAATTCCGCTGTTTCTCAGTCGCGGAACAGGATTCATAGCAGATCCGTTGCTGCAGACACAGTCTAGTCGGCCCATAGCCCGAGATCTCCCCTGAGGCGTGAGGGACGTGGAGACCGACGTAATCAGTACGGGAACTGTCGTGGAATTGTCACGTCAGATGTCCTTAGTGTCAGGACTTAGTCGCGAGGCCAACGCATCTATGTGGTAGCTTGAGAGGGGTTGAGTGGAATCGAGAGATGCAACACAAGACAGGGATTTAGATAGCTTCGGGCCCCGGGAAACATCATCCGGTAAAAACCCTACATGCTATTTGAGGCTAGGTCTCATTATCATCACGAGGGAGTCACCGTAAACCGGCTCTCCTCTTTTGTGTCTAGCCCTAAGATTGTTTCTTCTTGCTTGTAGCTTGTCCCTCTTTGGGGAGCCCTGCCCCTCCTTATATATGTTGAAGGGGCGGGTTACATGTGGAGTCCTATTAGGATTAGGACTAGTCTCCCTTCTAATACAAACCGGATACAAGTCCAGGTCTTAACTCCTTGTAAGACAAATATTCCTTATGCCTTTCCTCTTAAACCGGCCCACCATAGCATGAACCGGCCTTCATGAACCGCCAGTTGGGAAACCGGGTCTTGTCGCTCCTCTGACCCACCCGCCAGGTCACCAGTGAGTCATAATGACCAGGTGGCTTGCTTGTAAACCGCCAGGTCAGGGCGGGTCGCCAGTGAATCGCCAAGTGCCAGCCGGATCTCAGTAAACGGCCAAGTCCGGCCGGGTTATACTTCCGGCCGGTTTACGCCGTGGGGTATATCCCCGACAGGAACCGTGACTAGTATGATCACTGATTCGATCGTGATGATCGATGTCGAGTGCCCACCCCTCCTCCGAGGAGCGGGTCGTATGCGCCTCGACGGCAAGATGACAGGCACCCTCATAGTGTTGGGCCAAGGATTCCAGTCGACCCCAGGGAACCAGGCTTTGATGCGAGATCCATTCTCGTTCAAGGTTTGGTCGACAGGAATAGAGCTCACCGAGAAGGTCATGACAGAGATGCACCTACCAGCGGCAGAGTACACGTTTCGGGGATAGAGTGCTTTAGCAGAGCCATCAGGGCAACTGTGATTCCTCCCAACTTCAGGTTGGCGACTGGGGTCAGTAAGTTCACTGGTGAGACCAAACCCGATACTTGGCTTGAAGACTACCGAGTGGCCGTCCAGATTGGCAGTGGCAATGATGAAGTGACCATGAAGCATTTGCCTCTCATGTTGGAGGGCTCGGCCAGAGCGTGGCTGAATCATTTAGCACCCAGCAGCATTTACACTTGGGAAGACCTCGCCCGAGTGTTTGTCACCACATTTTAAGGAACATGCAAATGACCGGCAGGACTGATAGAACTACGGTCTTGTGTGCAGAAGCCGAATGAAACTTTGAGGGACTACATCCAGAGGTGGATCACGTTGCATCACATAGTTGAGAATGTGCCCGACCACCAAGCAGTTTGTGCCTTTAAAGAAGGCGTTAAGTACAGAGAACTGAATCTGAAGTTCGGTCGAACCGGAGATATGTCTCTGAATCGGATGATGGAGATTGCCACCAAGTACGCTAATGGTGAAGATGAGGATCGACTCAGGAGTGGCAAGCTCAAGCCAGTCGCTCAAGAAGCCGGAGGAAATTCCAATCGGAAACAAAAGCGGAAAGCCAAGCCAGCTGCTCCTGGGGAAGCCTTGGCTGTGACTCAAGGAAACTTTAAGGGGAAACCCAAAGGACCTTGGAACCCCAAGAAAGTTAAAGACCAGGACGGAAATGATGTGTTGGATTTGCTGTGTCACATCCACACAAAGAAAGATGAAGAGGGTAATTTCATTTACCAAAACATACCACTCGATAGTGTTGACTCTTGATCCAGCAGTTCTAGGGCAAGCAGCCCAAAGATAAGGAAAAGGAGTCGGACAAAGTTGAGGATAAGGAGGATAGTGATGATGGATACCCCCAGGTCAATTCCACCCTGATGATTTTTGCTGATGTTGAAAGCAAAATTCGACTGAAAGTTATCAACCGAGAGGTGAAAATGGTTGCTCTGGCGACACCCAATTATCTGAAGTGGTCTCAGACTGCCATAACATTCGACTGGTCCGATCACCCAACGCACATTGCCACCCCTGGGAGGCAAGCTTTGGTGGTCGACCCAGTTGTTGAAGGCACTTGACTGACCAAAGTCTTGATGGATGGGGGCAGTGGTTTGAACATACTGTATGCTGAGACGTTGAAAGGGATGGGCATTCCAATGTCTAGACTCAGTACCAGCAACATGAGTTTCCATGGAGTCATTCCTGGAAAGAAGGCTGAATCACTTGGCCAGATAGCTCTTGACGTGGTTTTCGGTGATTCCAAGAATTACCGCAAAGAAAAGTTGACATTTGAAGTTGCAGACTTCCAGAGTGCCTATCATGCTATTTTGGGCAGGCCGGCTTATGCACGCTTCATGGCCCGACCATGTTATGTGTATCTCAAATTAAAGATGCCTGACCCCAAAGGTGTGATCATTATTACGGGCAATCGGAAGAAAGTGGAAGAATGTTTTCAGAAATATTCAAAGATCGCTGATGCTCAGATGGCAGTGGTGGAGCTGCAGGAATACCAGAAGACTGCAGACCCGAGTGATTTGTTCCGAGCCAAGAAGCCCGCTAAAGAATCAACTTTTCAGTCGTCTGGCGAAACGAAGACAGCTCACATCCACCCGACCGCCCCCAGCGCTGCTCCAACTCATATCTCAACAACACTCGACTCCAAATAGGAAGAAGCGCTCATCCAGTTCCTCCGTGAGAACTGGGACATTTTCGCATGGAAGCCTTCTGACATGCTGGGTGTTCCCAGGGAGCTGGCTGAGCACCGCCTAAGAGTCGACTAAAAAATAAAACCTGTCAAGGAACATCTCCGACGGTCCGCCTTCCAGAAGAGAAAGGCTATTGGCGAGGAGGTGGCTCGGCTCTTAGCAGCAGAGTTCATCCGAGAAATCTACCACTCCGAGTGGCTTGCCAACGTTGTCATGGTCCCGAAGAAGGACAAGTCACTTTGCATGTGCATTGACTTTAAACATATCAATCGGGCCTACCCGAAAGATCATTTTCCTCTCCCCCGCATCGATTGGATAGTCGACTCGACTGCGGGATGTGAGTGATTGTCTTTTTTAGACGCCTATTCTGGGTACCATCAGATTCGTCTGTATGGACCCGACGAGATCAAGACATCTTTCATCACTCCATTCGGGTGCTTCTGTTATGTTACCATGCCATTCGGCCTCAAGAATGCTGGAGCCACATTCATGAGGATGATTCAGAAGTGTTTAATCACTCAAATCAGTCGGAATGTGGAAGAATACATGGATGATATTGTGGTCAAGTCACGGAAGGGTTCTGTCGTGGTTTTGTCACGGCAGATGTCCTAGACAAAGGACTTAGTCGTGGAGCCGTCGCAACGGGTTAGCTTGAAGGGGTTAAAGCGGACACAAGGACGCAAGAGAGTTTATACTAGTTCGCCCCCTTCGATGAAGGTAAAAGCCTACGTCTAGTTGTGATGGGATTGATGAGGTTTCGATGACTAGGGAGCAAACAAGCTTCGCCTAAGTCTCGAGCTATTCTCTGTTGTCCTGAACCACCGCCGGGTTGTCCCCTTATATACACGGGTGATGCCCGTCGATTCACAGAATCCTAACACCGGTTCATATTCGTATCCGGGTTGGTCTCTCCTCATTCTTATCTTACAATACAAGTTTACATACAGATGTCGGTTTATGGCTACAAGTCTTAAACCGACTACGGGCCTCAGGCCCTCATCTATCTTCTTGGGCTTTAACACTCTTGAGTTACTGATGAAGTTAACCCAGCCCACATAGGCCGGTTTACGCCCAATAGTAATATTCCTAATATTAGGCCCCAGATTGATTTGAACGGGTTCATGTCAATCCTTAGCAAAATCTTCATCTTCAACATCTTCTCGTAGTTGCTGAACCGCCATGATGTCATCCTCTCCAGTTGCTGTAAGCCGAGGTGACGTCATCTGTCATAAAGAAAACATCCTTGTTTAATAAACTCACAACAACCGAGGCGACAGCTCCGCTTCCGAAATTTTTGGTTCCTGGATTCACGCGCCTGACACATGTCTTTTTTCCTTATAAATAGGGCCGAAGGGTCATTTCTTTTGTCCCCTTCGTGCCCTTCCTCTTCGTCTTCCTCGCGTCGCCAGTCTCAGAGCTCCGTCCCCGCCGTCGTCTTCTGCATCGACTTTGGCCGCTGCATCAACCTTAGTGTACCAGAAAACTGCGGCGACCTTCCGCATATTCCTCAGCTCCGGTAGGTCTTCTTCTCTTCTCAACATAGATCTGTTCTAGGGTTTCATGTTCTTGCTGCATTCATCACCTGTTCATGTTCGTATGCTAGCTCCTGGATACATCTGTGAACCCCTTCTCTGTGTAGTGATAACTTTTAGTATCCGCCTTTAGTTTCATGCCTAAAACCATAGATCTCACATATATTTCCGCCCATTGATTCAATAATGTTCTGCTTTGAGCTTTTGAATATTTTCCTTGTTTTCTGAACTTGCTTCAGATCCATCGCTGTAGAGAAATCTTGTGAAATCTGTTTCTGTACACTTACCCATCCGCAATCTCAACTGTTTCAATGCTTAGATCCGGCGGTTTAACTTGGTGTAGAAAAAAATTAACAAACCGGTATATACCATTAGTCCCATTGTTGAACCGCCAGTTGCTGTTGCTTCATAAAACTCCGGTTCATATAGAGCTGTCTCCGGTTTAACATTGTACATACCAGTGTACTTTAATTAATGCATTCTTGAACCGGAATCACCTATCTTGTAGATTTCATCATGGCCAAGCAAGTATATGAGTGCAACTGGGTTCCTTCTCGCGTCACAGAGACTTAACTGAACAATTTAGTCCTGATCGGCGCATTAGGCAGCAAAAATACCATCCATTGGAGGGTCCCTGGCAAAGAATTCTCTCCCACACCTCAAGAAGGAGAGGTCATCGTTTTCCTAGGTCACTTAGCCCGGGGCTTTAAGCCGCCCGGTTCTAAATTTTACCGGGATGTTTTAGCCAATTTTCGACTCCACCCACAAGACACTGGCCCCAACTCTGTTATAAACATGTGTCACTTCCAATTGCTCTGTGAGGTGTTCTTTCAAGAGGAGCCCACAGTTGAGTTGTTCAGAGACTGCTTCCATCTAAACTGCCGCACTGAGTTTACTGATGGTTCCAATACGGAATTGGGTGGTGTGGCGATTCAGAAAAGGAAAGAGGTCACATACCCTCACGCCAAACTGCACAGCCACCCCAAAGAGTGGAATCAAACATGGTTCTATTGCAAAGACACCTCCCCTGCTGATGAAAATCCTTTGCCTGGCTTTCGCCGGAGCGGCTTAGCAATACACACCCCTTTCCGCAAAGGTTGACTGCCAAGGAGAGAAGCAAATACGCTCCTCAACTGTCCATGCCCAGAGCCTTCATGGCCAACGGTTTAACAGGGGTTGATCTCGCTCGCTGTTGGATATCGTGGAGCATACTGCCCCTTAGTCAGCGCTCCGGTTTGATGTGCGAGTATACTGGCAGTGTTGATGACCCACTGCGACATGCTAACATCCAGCTCACCGATGAAGAAATCACAGAGGCTGTGAATAAAATGCTGAATGAACCGGAGCACATCTGTGCTCGAACCGGCCTGCTTCCCTTCTGTGCCACCAACAAACTGCCAGCTGTAAGCGTTTGATTTTCTTTTTACTTAACATGTTATTGATATATCTGTTCATTGTTTAATATCAATGTCTGTTTAAACAGGGCAATGATCCGTTTTGGAGCAGGAAGCTTCCACAGGAGAAGCCAGAAAAAACAGACAAACCGGAAAGACCAACCCGGCTAAAGACTAAAGTCGTGCAACGGCCTGCTCATAAGAAGAAAACCACTGCATCTTCTGATCCGGCCGCTGATGATGATGTTGGTAATCCGGACCTTGAGGTAGAGCTTGACTCACTTGGCTTATTTTTCACACGCCTTATTGATGATGATATTTGTCAGGATGATGCCGAAACCAGCCATGCTGATGCTGCAGAGGTAATTACTGTCACTTCTGATTCAAACCCTTTGCCTTCGCTAAAAATCTGTCAGGCAAACCGGAAGGTTAAATTTTCTCATCCTCTTGCTTACTTGGATCCCAAATTTCTTATGAAGACCCAACAGCACGAAGCTCGCCGCACAACCCGGCACAGCGGCCAGGTAGTTACCTCCACCGGTTTACCGAACAGTCCGGTTCGGAAACGCCGTTCAGAGGTCTCTAATTTGCTTGTCAGTGCTTGTCCTAAAGCGGGCTGTTTTCGTCAACCTCTTAATCCATCTGACTCCGATTATCAGGTTACTTCCCACTCATCCTCTGGCGAGTCATTGGCTACTCAGCTGCCACCGCTCAAAACGGTGCTTGGGTAAGCTATACTTATCATAATATTTCTGGTACATCACCTTGGAACATATGCTGTATTTGACTTTGTTATTCCTTTCAGGGCCAAGCCTAGGCCGAGCAAGAAGGCTCGCCTGGATAAAGCGACCGAGGAGGACGCCCTCCCTGAACTGGGTAAAACACCAGATCTTGAAGCGGCTATTCATGAAGATATACCCAATGATCCACCACAGCAGGATGATAATTTTATTGCTGAAGAAAGGACTATTGAGACCTCAGGCCCTGTCAACCAGCCCACAAGCCCCATCCGGATTGAGAAATCCACCAATCCATCAAAACCTACTGATAAGCCAACGGCCCCAGTGCAAACCGGCGATGCCAAGGATGATGATGTTGTCATTACTGGCATTGGTCGCCCAGAGCCAGGCAATCCCGTTGCTTTATCCAGACACACTGCCAAGGAAGAATTTGCTTCCATTGGCAAGGGAAAATGGAATGCCGATCTGACAACTTATGCCGCTCTGAACGCCCAAGATCTCCATTCCGTCTATCTGAACCGGCTATACACCAGCCGTGACTATGAAGCTGGTCTGGTTAATATGATGAAAGAGAAATATGAGGTAACTTCCATATGCTTATCTGCGTATGTACTTCAATCTGTCAACTCTCCTAGCCCCCAAGGGCCGGTTTAGAATCTCCGTTCAAACCGGGACTTGTCAATGTAGACTTCAATGTTTTGTGAATTTGCTGATATAGCCCCCAAGGGCCGGTTCAACTTAGTGTGGTTAAACCGGGACTTTAGGTAATCAAGATTGTAGCAGCAGTATTAACTGAACAAATAGCCATTAGCCCCCAAGTGCCAAGTTGAATACTTGTATTGAGCTTGGGACTATTCTGAATAATTGAAGAGCAAATATGCATTAGCCCCCAAGTACCAAGGGCATAACTTGTTATGTGGTTGGTACTTCAATTCTTGTACCGTTATCTGAATCGTATGACTGTCTATATGCAGGCTGAGCTGAACAAAAGGGAAAACCAAATCGCTGATCTGCAAGAAAATCTGAAGTGCCAACGAGCTGAAACCTCCAAAGCAAAAGAGGAATTAACCAGCGCTTTAAGCGCCATGGAACAGCTTAAGGAGGGCTTCAAGAAGGAGCGGGCAGATTGGGCCACTGAAAAATCCGCTTTAACCAAATGAGCAGAAGATGCCGAGGCTGCACTGAAACCGGTGGTGGACGAACTAACCAGCATAAAGCGGCAAGTACATGCCATGACAGCTGCTATCTTCGGTAAGCTGGTTTGATTTCTGGATTGATTCGGCCATCTTATAGAGCTGCTGGTTTGTTAACCCTTTGTAATATTTCAGGGACACGCATTGGTCACTTGGGGTCAGATGTGCGGAAGAAATTGAAAGCCGCCTACACATTGATCGAACAACTATACACTGGTGCACAGCGGATCATTTCTACTGCATCCCACAACAATCTGGCGCCCACTTTGATTCAGGACACTCTGAAGAGACTGTCGATGCTTCCTTCCCGGGTTGAAGAGCTGAAGAAATCTGCTGCTCGAGCCGGTGCGATTAATGCCTTAATCCGGGCAAAAGCTTGGGTGCCGGATTTTTATCCTGTTGAAGCGGCTCAGGGCTATCCCAGCTTGAAGGAAGACGGGTCAAACTTTTGTGAAGCGGATCTGCGAGCAATAAACCGGGAGGTGCGTCCGCTAGCTTTTCAATTGGTTGAAGAGGCAGACTTGTCTCATTATCAAGCCCAATATGACAACTAAAACAAGCGAGTAGTTGCACCAATTCCTGAAGCGGAAAATCTTATCCCTCCAATCCGTCAGCATACTTACGCTCCCGATATTGAACCGTCGTTGTTGATCCATGATGAAGCTGTCTTTCAAGCATTAATGGGAATCGACTGGACAACTATTGATTTCCAGCCGCTGGGTAGAGAAGCTGAAGTTGAAGCGGCGCGGGATGACCCAAAACCATCAGGCCAGGCTGGTGACCAAGCTTGAACCGGAAGCCGGTTTAAACTGCTTCTCCCTTGCGAAAAAACAATGATCTTATTTTGGGCACCGTGTTGCTTTGTAATAGGCTAACCGATACTCTTGATTTTGATATGCCTTCATGCATAATTACTGCAACTTGTTCTTCCTTTGGGTGATGAACTTTCCAAAGTATTTTCTGCAATACAAAAAATCTTAAAGTCCCATCGCGGTTGTACCGTCAGGCGGAGTATGATGTCTGCATATGTGAAATCAAAATATCTGAAATTTAAGCATATGATAAAATCTTTGGGATACATAATACCTGCCATCGTAGGGCATGAAGTTGGCTTGGCCAATTTTGAAGCGGAGGTTTATAAACCCACACGGTTGGAGGAGATAGCAGCTCCTGTATATATATAATGCCGGTTTACCATGTAAACTGTGCCGGGTTATAATAAAACACCATGTTACTCCGTAATAGGATGTTAATAAAAAATCAAACCGGGCAAATAGTCTCCAGATTAAAAATGGACCGTGTTCCGTCAATTGACAGTTTGAACCGGTTTAAAACTTTGTCGGTTTAAAAAACGCAACAAAAAGAAAGAAATATCTATCAAAGAAAATTGTGAAGCAAAGGCAATGATAAAACAGTTTGCAAAAAGAGGCTTATTTAAGCCGATCAGATGGCGTTACCATGGTCGGACACGAACAAGCTCCCGATAGGTGTAGCTATGGTTCAAGTCAGCCAGGTCCCCAAAGGAAACCGTGGCATTTATGCCGATCAAGAGGCGTGGCAATGGTTCGGGTTCGACCAAGCCCCCAAGTGATTCTGTGGCCTTAGGCCGATCAAGAGGCGTGACTGGTTCAGACTTGACCATGTCCCCAAGTGATCTGGTGGCCTTCGCCTATCAAAAGGTGTTGCATTGGTTCGGATACGACCAAGCTCCCAAGTGATATTACATGATGCTTTGAAAAGCTAACTCAAGGGGTAAACCGGAGGCCGCTTTAGAACAACTCCGTGTAACCACACATGATGTAAAAGAACAGATACCCCGCTTTAGCTGAGGTTCCGGTTTATTATATTAATCATAATATATACATCATCGTAATATGTACATAAGTAGAGCCAATGGCTCAGGTATAGTAAGGCCGAAGATGAGCTATGTTCCACGGCCTGTTGGTCTCCTCCTCTGATGTACGTGAGTCTTTATGCTCTCGAATATCGATCAGATAGTATGACCCGTTGTCCCTCCCAAGGTGGGGACAACTTATGTATATCAGTCTGATCTTGGATGAGCCGAAGCACCAAATCTCCCTCTTGAAAGATCCTGTTGGTAAATCACCGAGCGAGCAACTGCTATGTCACGCTCTTCATCCAACCGGTCCAAAGCATCTTGCCGTGCTGTCTTGTTGTCCGCTTCAACATAAGCCGCCACACGAGGTGAATCATGACGGATATCACTAGGGAGAACCGCCTCCGCTCCATAGACCATGAAGAATGGTGTGTATCTTGTTGATCTGTTGGGTGTGGTATTGATGCTCCATAACACAGATGGTAACTCTTCTACCCAACAGCCCGGTGTTCTCTGCAAAGGAACCATAAGCCGGGCCTTGATGCCTCTCAAGATCTCTTGATTAGCCCTTTCTGCTTGACCATTGGACTGTGGGTGCACTACAGATGAAATGTCAAGCCGGATGTGCTCTCGTTCGTAGAACTCTTTCATGGCACCCTTGGACAAATTGGTACCATTATCTGTGATGATACTGTGTGGAATGCCAAACCGGAAAATCACTCTTTTGATGAACTGAACCACCGTGGCCGGATCACACTTGCTAACAGGTTCTGCCTCCACCCACTTTGTAAACTTGTCAACCACCACCAGGAGGTGGGTCTTCTTATCTTTGGACCTTTTGAAAAGCCCAACCATATCCAGCCCCCAAGTCGCAAACGGCCAAGTAATTGGAATCATTCTCAATTCTTCAGCCGGCACATGAGCACGTCTTGAAAACTTTTGGCAACCGTCACATCGTCTGACCAGATTCTCCGCATCAGCATGAGCAGTTAATCAATAGAAGCCATGGCGGAACGATTTAGCCACCAAGATTTTGAACCGGCGTGGTGACCACAATCTCCTTCGTGGATCTCACGCAAAATTTCACAACCTTCTTCCAGAGACACACAGTGTTGAAACGCCCCTGATACACTGCAATGATACAACTCGCCATTGACAATAGTCATGGACTTGGACCGCCGGATTATCTGTTGGGCCAGAGTCTCATCCTCTGGTAACTCGCCCCGGTTCATGTACGCCAGGTAAGGAAGCATCCAATCTGGAATGACATGAAGAGCGGCCACCAATTGAGCCTCCGGATCAGGAATAGCCAAATCCGCTTCACCAGGGAGCTTGACCGACGGGTTGTGCAGCACATCCAGAAAAACATTGGGCGGGACCGGTTTGCGCTGAGAGCCCAGCCGGCTTAAAGCATCCGCCGCTTCATTCTTCCGTCGGTCCACGTGGTCCACCTGATAGCCTTCAAAGTGACCTGCAACAATATCCACCTAACGACGATATGCTGCCATGAGTGGTCCTTGGAATCCCAAGTGCCGGACACTTGTTGAGCCACGAGGTCCGAGTCACCAAAGCACTTAACTCGACTTAGATTCATCTCCTTAGCCATCCGGAGACCATGGAGCAAGGCTTCATACTCAGCTACATTGTTAGTACAAGGGAACATTAAGCGGAGAACATAACAAAACTTATCACCTCGTGGGGAAGTTAATACGACTCCAGCCCCCGAGCCTTCCAATTGCCTGGATCCGTCAAAATGGATGGTCCAATATGTGTGATCCAGCTTTTCTTCAGGTGCTTGCAGTTCCGTCCAATCATTGATGAAATCAACAAGTGCTTGAGACTTAACCGCCGTCCGAGGCACATACTTCAACCCGTGTGGCCCAAGCTCTATAGCCCATTTGGCAATCCGGCCAGTCGCTTCAAGGTTCTGGATGATATCCCCCAAGGGAGCAGAACTGACCACCGTAATGGGGTGCCCTTGGAATTATTGCTTAAGCTTCCGGCTTGCCATAAAAACTCCATATACCAGCTTCTGCCAATGCGGATACCTTTGCTTGGACTCAATGAGTACCTCGCTGATATAATAGACCTGACGTTGAACCGGATGCTCCTTGCCTGCCTCTTTTTGCTCCACCACAATAGCCACACTGACCGCACAAGCATTAGCAGCAACATATAGCAGCAACGGCTCCTTGTCAATGGGAGCGGCGAGCACAGGCGGATTGGCCAATTGCCACTTTAAGTCCTCAAATGCTTTATCAGTAGCAGAACTCCAGACGAATTGATCCGTCTTCTTCAACATCTGATACAAAGGAATTTCCTTCTCACCAAGGCGGCTGATAAACCGGCTTAACGTGGCAATCTGGCCTGCCAGGCGTTGAACATCATTGATACACTTCGGTTTAGCCAGGGAGGTAATGGCTGTGATCTTCTCCGGATTAGCCTCGATTCCCCTGTTGGACACCAGAAAACCCAATAACTTGTCTGCCGGTACACCAAAGACACACTTGGCCCGATTAAGCATCATCTTGTACGTCCTCAGGTTATCAAAGGTTTTCTTCAAGTTGTTAACCAGAGTCTCCTTCTCCCTTGACTTGACCACAATATCATCTACGCAAGCATGTACATTACGGCCAATCTGCTTGTGAAGACAATTTTGTACACACCGTTGATAAGTTACCTGGGCACTCTTGAGCCCAAAGGACATAGACACATAGCAGAAGGCTCCAAAGGGAGTTATGAATGTCGTCTTCTCCTGGTCCTTCTGCCATTTTGATCTGATGATAGCCAGAATATGCATCCAAAAAACTCAAACACTCACAACCCGCCGTAGCATCAATAATTTAATCAATACGGGGGAGGGAAAAAGGATCTGCTGGACAAGCTTTATTAAGATCTGTGTAATCCACACACATGCGCCAGGTGCTATTTTTCTTAAGGACCAGCACCGGATTGGCAAGCCACTCAGGGTGGAAAACTTCAATAATAAAGCCAGCTGCTAAGAGCCTGACTACCTCTTCTCCAGTCGCCTTGCGTCTTTCTTCGTTAAACCGGTGGAGGAACTGTTTCACCGGTTTGTATTTAGGATCCACATTAAGGGTGTGCTCAGCAAGTTGCCTCGGTACACCTGGCATGTCAGAGGGCTTCCATTCAAAAATGTCCCGATTCTCACAGATGGACTCGATGAGCGCGCTTTCCTATTTCGGATCCAAGTTGGCACTGATGCTGAACTGCTTGGACGAATTGCTAGGCACGAAGTCAACAAGCTTAGTTTTAGCTGTCGATTTGAACTTCAGGGCCGAATCATGCTCCGTAGTTGTCTTCTTTAATGGAGTCATGTCCTCCGGATCAACATTGTCCTTATAATACTTCAGCTCCTCGGTGGCACAAACCGACTCTGCGTAGGCCGCATCTCCTTCCTCGCACTCCAAAGCGATTTTACGGCTTTCGTGAACCATTATTGTCCCCTTGTGACCCGGCATCTTGAGCTGCAAATACACATAACAGGGCCGTGCCATAAACTTGGCGTAGGCCGGTCGCCCAAATAGGGCGTGATATGGACTTTGGATTTTCACCACTTCAAATGTCAATATTTCCATCCTGGAATCATGATCATCTCCAAAGGCCACTTCCAGAGCTATCTTACCAACATGTTATGTTGACTTGCCAGGTACCACACCGTGGAACACTGTATTGGACGGTTTGAGATTTTTATCTGTTAGTCGCATACGACGGAAGGTCTCATAGTACAAGATATTAATGCTGCTCCCTCCATCCATGAGCACCTTGGTGAACTTGTAACCTCCCACCTGAGGCGCCACCACCATAGCCAACTAACCCGGATTATCAACCTGGGGAGGGTGATCCTCTCTGCTCCATATGATTGGTTGTTCAAACTAGCGTAGATAACGGGGCACGGCCGGTTCAACAGAGTTGACTGCCCGCCTATGAACCTTCCGGTCTCGCTTGTCCAAGCTAGTGGTGAAGACATGGTACTACCCACTATTCAACTGCTTTGGGTTGCTCTTGTAACCCGACTGTTGCTGCTGCTGGTTGTAACCACCCTGGTTGTTCTGATTATTTTGATTGTTATGTACGCCCGGATTACCATTAAATCCTAAACCGGAATTTCCTCCACCATATCCCGGCCCGGATCTAAAGCCATCACCGGAGCCATGATCATACCGGAAAGCATTAGAATTCTTGAACTCTTGCATAATGTAGCAATCCTTCCAAAGGTGGTTTGCTGGCACCTCCTTCGTCCCATGTCTTGGACAGGGCTGGTTCAGTAGATAATTTAGGCGGTCCGGGTTAGGGTTGGGCGCCCCACTGCGATTTGGCGGTTTACCCTTGTGTCGCTGACCCTTGTCCTGTGCGTTGGTATTAGCCATGAAGTCCATCTTGCCATCCGCTTTACGCACTACTAGGAAAAGGCCTACTAATGGTGGACCTAATTTGGCCATTAATGGCGCATTAGTGGTGCGCCATTAGTAGCACGCCATTAGTATATTTTACTAATGGCGCACCACGGGTGCGCCATTAGTATCTGGTATACTAATGGCGCACCTCAGATGCGCCATTAGTATATATAACAGTGCGCCATTAGTATGCCTCCCAGGGGGCCATGTATACCCAGGTGCTTTGGCATACTAATGACGCACGACAACGAGATGCGCCATTAGTAAGTTCGGCATACTAATGGCGCACTGTTTAATGATGCGCCATTAGTATCCTTTGGCATACTAATGGCGCACTATGATGTGATGCGCCATTAGTATGAATATTAGGTTTTTTTATTTTTTTATTTTCTGTTTTTTTGCACAGGTTACAAAATGTATAATTGGACAAAATATAAACAGCACACATCAACAACAGATTCATCGAATACAATAGAAGATTAGTCTCTGAATACAATTCATCATTTTAGTCTCCGAATACAATTCATCATATTAGTCTCCGAATTGAAAAGACCGAACAAAGATAGAACATTATATTACAAGTCTCGAGACCGCGAGTTTGTCTTCACATTACAAGTCGATATCGATCATCTAAACTACCATCACATAGAAGAGAGCTGCGGTCATCACGATGAGCATCATCACGATGAAACTCGTCTTCATCCGGTTCCTCCAACGCTCCCTCCCCTCTCCCGCTAGATAGCGGGTGTATCTAGATTCGGCCTCGGCCCTAGTGGCGTACCCTTTGTAACTGTTGCCGCTGAATCGGTGAACCTGTCTCCGACACTCCTCCCAGTCGTCGTAGACTCCGGGAACCTTACCCTTGTACACGACATACCACGGCATCGCTATGCAGTAGCCAAACGAAACGTTAGTACCAATTCACAGACAATACATAAGCAATATATAAGTATGCAACAGAACGATCGAAAGAGAAAAGCAAGACATTAATAGCATCGATTACATCTTAAGTTGAACGACTCTCGAAACCAAAGAGACATACTACAAGTTCATTAAAGTTTAATTACAACATGAGCCAATCGATGTTTCAGAACTAGACACAGCATCACTGCTTTCGACTCGACTCAAGGGACCGGAGCGTGGATGAAGCCGCCGTCTATCGTGGGAGTCATGAAAGAACGGGCGTTGTCAGCCTGCATTTGTAGGATTGTGTCGATGTCACTGTTGGACGGTTGATTTCTGAGGTAGAACTGCCCCGAGGTACGAAGGACATCTTGATGGATGATTTCCGCAAACTCCGACTGGATGCGAAAGAATTCTTGTCTGATGTCCGCGTCCTGGATTGCCGACACGCTCGCGGCCCAATCTTTGAGTCTACTCGGTAGCAGAAGGTGATGATGGTCCCGTACGATCGCCCGCATGTGATGGATGGCGTAGTAGGCACCCTTCTGACCGCCAGGCGGCTGCTTGACGCAGCAGAACGTCGTATTGTGGGAGAACACGTGCTTGCCGTACTTACGAATAGGCCTGGTGAAGGTGCCTCCAGATTTGACGTAGCCGGGGAGAACATCATCAAGAACCTTCTTGACATTTGTGTAGTCTACGTTCGACTGACGGTCCGGGTCGAAATACGTGGCCATGGAATATTTGGGGCTTAGGAGGATGAGCGTGCAATGTGTGTCACTGCAGAAAACACGGAATGTTAAAAGAAAAACGATCGAAATCTAAGAATTCATATGTTACGGGGCGGTTGAGGGGAGGACTTACTCGGGAAAGTAAGGCACGAGGAAGTTATCCTTATCTTGGTTTGCCAGAATGACGCCTTCGAGGTAAGAACCGACTTGCCCCCGCTGCCAAGATCTTGGCACGCATGTAGAAGGGGTCGACTATCACGATGTCCGGGGTCTTGTCGCGAATGATCCGCATCTCCATACTCAGCGAAAATAGCCGAACGAAGGTGTAGTGCAGCGGATGAAGGTTCAACATAGCGTGGATGTCATCAAACCGCAGGACGATCGTACCCCCGATGGAGTTATCCACAAAGCCCTTGCCCTCTGGCACCTTGGCCGCAAAAACCGGGTATGCCACATCCTTCTCTCTGAGACGCCGCTTCTCCAAAGAAAGAACACTGTCATGCAGACTCCGCATAGCACCGGTTGCAGCATCGAGCATATTTCTCGGTAGCATCGGCCTACCCGCCACATGCACCCTCCTCGAGATATCCTCAGGTGAAGGTGGCCCGTCCTGAGCACGGATCGTACTCGGTGCCGGCTGGCCCGCACCCTTGTTAGTCTTTCTTTTGCGTGCCTTCTTCTTCTCCTGTAATGGGACCGAGTTCTGCTCACAGACCGCCTTCTTGAGTGTGTTGGGGCTGATCATATTTCGCACCTCGCCTATCTGAGGCTCGAAGAAGTCGGCAGCTGGAGGCGTTTCCTGAGAGCTGAACTGCAGACGACGCCTGTTGCATCTTGGCTTCTCCGCGGTACCAGCTAGATCGCACACGTCTTTTGTTGGGTTGGGTTCTTGAGAAGGAGGCCCCATGAAGTCGCCACCGTACCCATGATCTGCAAAGTACTAATCGATGTTGGCAAATGTATCGTCATCGTCGTCGTTCTGATCCTGTGCCATATGCATGTTTGGATCCAGTGGCATATGGATGTCCGGCACCGTTGCGGCGGTCTTGCCATGGGGCCGACTTGGCGGCGGCACGACTGGCGGTGTTGTCTTTGGGGTGGTGTCCCCCGCCCCCAAACGAATCTGGCTCTTCGGCCAAAGTAGGGGCCAGCTCAGGCAAGCGCTAAGGGTCATCACGTCATCATCGTCGGCCCCGACGGGTCGAATCGGAGGTAACAACTCGTCGCAGCCTGGCAGCGCCCGAACCAGTTGAACCCTAAACAAGTTGGGTGGCATCTGGGTACCGTGGAACAAGGGGTTGCCCGGTTGAACGATTTTGCCCTTGGCGACATCGACCAACTCGTTGTTCACGAAGTGCAGGAGAGTGCACGGAACGTCGGCGGCGCCCTGCGAAAACATGTAGGGCGTCAGGGATGCCCAGTCAAAGGCAAGGAGATGAAGTCCTCGGCCGAGAGAGGCTTAATTAGTTACCGTGATGATGGCGTCGAGCTCGGCTAATGTCGAGGCACCGCCAACGGCGGGCGTGCAGTTGACGGAGGGGCCGCTTGCTGCAGAGGTGCCGGCCGGCGTACACCCGGGTGCATTAAGCTCCCGTGCCGCTCGGAGACACCAATGCCGCCTCCGCCGGAGACACCAATGGCCCCGCCATTGCGTTCTGCGAGTTGCTGGCCGTGAAGCTAGGAATCGGGGGCGGCCCCTGTTGGCCGCCCGCAATCCACGCACTAATCCCCTGGATCAAGGTAGGCACAATGGCGGTGATCGTCGCTCCGAGTTGTTGTTGCACTTGCTCTTGGACAATCTCCGGAATCCGCGCCACCTGTGCCCTGAGTTCTTGAACCTCGCGCGCCTGGCTTTCCGAGCTGGTCTTTTTCTCCTTTCGCCCACCAGTGTTATAGTATGACGACCATTTTGTCGACAAGCCTTTGCCGGCCACACGACCAGCTGACGTCGGCTTACTGAGCTTATCCTTGTTCTTCATTACATTCAACGCCCTATTTAGAGTGGTGTCCCAAGGGTTGCTCTTAGTCGACCCCGCGCTACTGCTTTCAGTCGCCTGCGGAAGGAATGTGAACCATTTAGAAATTTGGCTTCATTAATTAGAATGCAACCATATGGAGCTAATTACGCGGGGGTGTATTCCTTACCAGAACAAGCTCAAGCGCCCTGGTCTTCGGATCCGTGGTAAGCTCCTTTGTTTTCGGGTCCTTCTTGTACCGGGCCCTGACAAAGTTC
Source organism: Triticum aestivum (assembly GCF_018294505.1). Classification (NCBI taxonomy): domain Eukaryota; kingdom Viridiplantae; phylum Streptophyta; class Magnoliopsida; order Poales; family Poaceae; genus Triticum; species Triticum aestivum. The sequence goes on from NC_057797.1 coordinate 4,362,823, forward strand.
CTGGTCTGCTTGTCACCGTATTTATCGAAGAGGGGCGGTAGGCCTTGCTCGGCACGGTCCGCCTCCTCCTTGTCCCATATAGGCTCCGCCACTCTGTAACCGCCGGGACCGAGTGTGTGTTCCCCTAAGTTCAGCTCCCGCATTTCTTTCCCCCACTTACTTGATTCGGAGCTTGCGGTGCTCGAGCAATTGATCTTGAAGTCGTTGTAGTCATCTTCGGTGATCGAAGGATTTTTCTCCTTGATCTTCTCATAACTCTCACCTTTCTCGATCATTCTCTTCACATTGCTTTTCCAAGTAGACAGGGCCGTGCTCATCTTCGTGAGGGCAGCATTGTTCACTTTATTCCCTTTGAGGCTTGTGTTTTCAAATTCAGCGGGGAACTTGTATCGTTCGTGCAGCTTCGTGAAGAGGAGGTTGCGCAAATTCCCTCGGTCAGGATGCCTGAGGTTCTCGGTGTTGATCGAGACGGTGCTCCGGAGAATGCACCCGAGCTGAAGCGAGTACCCCTTGACTATTCGTTCGGGCGCCGTTGGATTCCCGTTGGAGTCCACTTCAGTAACTTCCTCCTTGAGGGTGCGGAGCACGGTCGGGCGCCGGTCCTTCCGTTGCCTCTTCGGTTGGCTGCCATCTGTGCGTGCGCCGCCATCATCAGTGGTGGCATCCTCGGCAGCACCATCAGTGGTGGCATCAGTGGGGTCATCCTCGGCGGTACCATCAGTGGTCTCAGGATCGGTGGGGAAGGCGGCGTCCTCATACAAGTGAGGTTGTTCCTCCATCTCCTGGGACAGCTCCCAGAATTTCTTGCCGCCCGAACCCCCGGCCTCATCGTTGTTGGCCATGTTTCTCTATAAATAGGAACAAAGTTTGGTCAAAAAGTTGGTTATTGTCAAGGAACAAGATCTCTAAGTTGACCAAATAACCTAATTCTCGAGGAATGTCGCCAAAAAGTTGGTTATTGTCAAGGAACAATTGAGAGATGTTTGTGATATTGCCTAGGTGTTTTGGGATAGAACCTGTTAGTGTGTTGTTGCTAAGGTCCAAGTCCACGTTCTCAGGGTAACCTAGTTCTTGAGGGGTGTGTCTAGAAAGTTGGTTGCTGCAAAGATACAAGGTTGTGAGTTTGGTCAAATTGCCTATGATGTTTGTGATATTGCCTTGGATCTTGAAGGCACTGTTGCATGATGCAGTGGTACAGCCAGCATGGGACCTCATCTTTGCAGGCTAATTTTCTAGATTGTAACACTGGGATTTGTGCACAAGCTAAGCTAGCTAAGACAGTAGCTTCCTTGCAACCCACAAAAGACAAAGGAAAAGGGGTGAAAAGGGGGAGATGGTTAGCTTTGATGAGCAGGCAACATCTTCCTAACCCCCTTCTTCTTGTCTCCTCTCACTATCTCTCTCACACACATGGCAAGCAAATTAATTTTTATTTCGGTTGAGAATCGGGCACCTTCTAGGTCAAGAAAATTGGGCATGACCTTTGCTAATTTTCTTGACCTTGGAGTGCCCCATTTCTCAACCGAAACGGAAATTAATCAACGTTTCAGGAGAAAGGGGTCATTTTAGAAGATCACAAGTAGCAGCAGCATCACTTGACAAAATCACAACTAGCAGCAGCAACTCGCAGATAGCAGCAGCAGCATCACTTGACAAGTTTCAGACCACATAAATAGCACAAGTGACATGAAAATTCACTTGTAGTGTACTGATAGCACAAGTGACATGAAAATTCCTTTTACTGTCAAAAAACTACTAATAGCACAAGTGACATGAAAATTCAGGAGTAGGAGATCACAAAGGCCATGTCATGCTTGGCAATATTTGTTTACTGAAACTAAATGAACATTTTACTGTCAATAAAAATGTTTTACATATCCTGCAGACAAGTGCAACCACCGGTAGAGGAGTTTCAGCTGTTTCTTTGAACATTTTACTGTCATCACTTACTGAACCTTTTACATATGCACAGGTTTTAGCTAATTTGAACATTTCACAAGGAATGCCATCACTTACTGAGTGATTTGAGTGAAATGCACTTGCAACCAAAAGGCCGAAAGGCAGGCCGGTTTGCTCTTCTATGAAAATGGCACACCTTTTCATGGCATATTGTACGAAAGACATAACTATGGGGGTTTTACATATCTGTTTCTTTGAACATTTTACTGTCAATAAAAATGATGTACTGCTGCTTTCAGTTAATTCAAATTAGCTAAAACCTTTTACTGTCAAATAGTGCTAATGTTTACTCTATGAAATAAACTACTTCTCCTCCTTTCAGTTGATACATGTTTGCTTTTGCAATGCTATTAGTTTTTTCCCTTTCTCTTTTACAGAAGGCCACAGGACAACAAATGCATTCTTCCTTCTATTTGTTTTCTCTTTCCTACATCTTACTTCAGTATAGTAAATCGTGTGTAATCTGTTTTTGCCAGTGTAACAAGAAACTACCCGGTGGTGTTGACACCCCTCTTCTCGTTGCTATAACTGCTCCCTCACTGAAATGTGTGAAGCTCCTGGTGGAGGTATTGTGCCTGCAGTATTCATTTTTGTTGTGTTAGGCCTTGGAAAGTTAGAATTACTTAAGCAAATTTTTGCTCAATGCTATATGTTTCGACACTAAAGTAGGTTTGGCCTTGTTTGATGGTGTTTATTGTTTGAGCTACCTTTGAGACATTTTTGTGGCCGCTCTACACTAAGGTTTAACACAAGAAAACACCATGTCTAATCAGCAATGAACCTAACAGCCCATAGAGAGTTCCTCTACAAACCGATTTGTAATATATAGTATTTTTTGGCAGGCTGGAGCAGATGTAAATGGTGGTCTTGTAGACCCTTTGGTTGTTGCTCCTGAGATGAAAGGTTTAACTGCATGCTTGAAACTTTTACTGGAAGCTAGTGCTGACCCTGTGTAAGATTTCTGTACCTCTATGCCATGGCATGCCAATTGCTTGAACATCCAACTAATGTTAACAGTTTATTTAGAGCTTGTGCTCTCGCAAACAGGCCCATGAATTAGTGGAGCTGGGTATCCATAGTTCTAAGAATTCAAGGAGCTGGAATTGGGGGTGTTTCGGTGTGCATTTTGTTTGTTAAGCTTAAATCATCTTATACCAACTATGGGAAGCACATAATACCAATGCTTACAGAAAACAAATATGTGTGCTCAACAAAACTTAGGACGGTGATGGATGTCGCCTGCCTGCCGGTGACGGATGCCGCCTGCCTAGATGCAAATGGGGGTTGAGTGAGTCACAGCAGGCCAGGGGAAGGTACATGAATGGAGAGAGAGAGAGAGGGAGAGAGAGGCTTACTGACCTGCTGCTGTCCGGCGGCGGCTGGTCCAGATCCAGGAGCCTCTATGGCCGTGGTGAGAGGGCGAGGCGGAGGTGAAGAGCGGGATGGGGCGCGGGGAGGATGCCGGGGAGTTGGGCGCGGGGAGGATGTCGAGGCGGCGGGGCGGGGTCGAGGCGGCGTCGGGGCGGCGGGGCAGCGTCGAGGCGGCGTCGGGGCGGCGGGGCAGCGGCGTGGGGAGAGGAGAGGGGAAGGGGATCGAGGGCGAGGGCGAGGGGGAGAGATGGGATAGGGAGGGGCCGGGGAGGGAGGGGAATATGGATGGGGCCGGGCACAATACTAATGGCGCACCACCCCTCGGTGCGCCATAAGTATATCGATACTAATGGTGCACCCCACCATGGTGCGCCATTAGTATTTTTTTTCTGATTTCTGCTTGAGCCAACAGGTTATCTTCCATCTGACCTGATCCACACCAAGTTCCCTCTACTAGTTCGACTGGTCAGCAGCCAGTTCTCACACCAGGAGGTCCTGGGTTCGATTCCGAGGCTCCACAATTTTTTTATCCATTTAAAATGTTGTTTGATACTTATTTGTGTTTAAATATGTTCAAACTTGTTTAAATCATAATAGTAATATTTTTTATAAGACAGTAATAATTTTTTAAAAATTACATCAAACAGTAATGCCGGTGGAGCGGGGGAGGGTGCGCGGGGTGCGGGGGGTCGGCGGCGGCGGTTGAGTAGGGGAGGGGTGCGGGGGGTCGGCGGCGGCGGTTGAGTAGGGGAGGGGTGCGGGGGGTCGGCGGCGGCGGTTGAGTAGGGGAATCGAGGGTGCGGGGGGTCGGCGGCGGCGGCCGGTGGACCGGGGGGTGCTCGGCGGCGAGGGGGACCGGATCTGGCGAGGTGGGATAGCGATCGAGATGGAGGGGGATCGAGATCGAGTGTCCATGAAATTTAAAAATATTCATGATAGTTCAAAAAGTGCCCATGAAATACAATCGAGAAATGAAGGCTACGATTTAAATACAATCGATCTTAGCTAGCTATCTGTTCACAATCTTCTTGCCCTTCTTTTTCGCAAATGGAGTTCTTCTGTGGAACGGACGTCCTTTAGGTAGGGTGGTCCTGCTTCTTCTTGTGGTGTATGCTGCTACTTCATCATCGTCGTCATGTTCGATCCTCGGGTCGCCATACTTGTCGAAGTCTTGCTCATTGGCTACTCCATCCATTCCGATGATCTTCCTTTTGCCTCTCCTCACGACAACACGACTGGGCTTTGACGGGTCGGTAATGAAGAAGCATTGGTCCACTTGGGAAGCCAGTACCCATGGCTCATTTTTCGCGGTGACGTTTGCGCCCGCGGTCTTGGATTTGGCTTCGGGTATAACCATGGTGGTGAAATACCGGTCTTCTTTTAGGACGCTCTTGGCCCATCTGACACGGAACATCGGGACCTTCTCTCCAGCGTAGCTCAGCTCCCAGATCTCCTCGATCCTTCCGTAGTATCTGTCCTTGTCGTTACCGGTGTAGGATTCCATCGTTACCCCGGAGTTCTGATAACCATCGCTCTTCATGTCCTTGGCCTCGGTGTAGAATGTGTAGCCGTTGATATCGTACGCCTCATAGGTCATCAGGTTGTGCTCGGCGCCCTGTGACAAGGCGAATATGAGTTGTTCTTCCGCGGAAGAATCCTCATGTAAAGGGTACGACAGAAGCTTCTGCTTGAACCAACGCGTGAAACATGAGTTGTGCTCTTTGAGTATATCTCCGTCCGTCCTCTGTTGGCCTCGGTCATTGTACGTCTTCTTAATAAAGGTTTTGTGCTGTACCACCCAAGGATCGACCACGTCTATGTGTTGTAGCGCGACTAGGTTTGCTCTTTCAAAGTCGGCGAGTCGACCCTCGAAGTCGACATGCATTTCGCGACGACCCTCACGGTGACCCCATCCAGCGAGCCTGCCGAGGTGCCTGTTGACGGGCAGACCAACGGGGTTCTCGATGCCTAGATAATTCGTGCAGTAGGAGATGCACTCTTCGGTCAGAAAGCCCCTGGCTATGCTTCCCTCTGGACGTGACATGTTGCGAACGTATCCTTTGATGACACCATTCATCCTTTCGAACGGCATCATGCTGTGCAGGAACGTCGGCCCGAGTTGGATGATATCGTCCACGATATGGACCAGCAGATGCACCATAACGTCGAAGAATGCGGGCGGGAAGTACATCTCAAGCTCGCATAGTATCACCACGATCTCTTCCTGTAGCCTTCTGAGTTGCCTCACGCCAACAGACTTCCGAGAGATGACGTCGAAAAAGTTGCATAGGCCAAATAGGGTTTCACGGACGTGCGCGTCCATGATCCCACGGATTGCAACTGGAAGTATCTGCGTCATCAGCACGTGACAGTCGTGAGACTTCATCCCGCTGAACTTCAGCTTCGCTGGGTCTAGGTATCTGCTTATCTTCCCCGCGTAACCGTAAGGAAGTTTTACTCCTACGAGGCAGGTGAAAAACTGCTCGATCTCCTCCTGACTTAGAGTGAAGCACGCGGGAGGGTAGTCATTTCCGGTCTTCTTGGCCTTTTTGCCTTTGTGACGACTTTCCGTGTCCTGCTTCGCCTCATCATCATCATCATCATCATGATCATCATATATAGCGTGAAGCTCCTGCCTGATGCCCATTGATTTCAAGTCTGCCCTTGCTTTCGGCCCATCTTTGGTCCTCTCTGGCATGTTGAGCAGGGTACCAAGCAGACTCTCGCACACGTTCTTCGTGATATGCATGACATCAAGGCTGTGAGGCACACGGTGGATCTTCCAGTACGGCAAGTCCCAGAAAACAGACCTCGTTTTCCATACCTTCAGCAGCGGCTCTGGCGCCTTTCGCTTCTTTCCCGGCTCTGGCGCCTTTTGCTTCTTTCCCGGCAGTGGGCAGTCTTTCCAATTTTTCAACAGCTCGTCTATTTCCTCGCCGCTCCTCGTACGCGGGCGTCCTCGGGGTTCGGTTTCACCATCAAACAGATCCTTGCGTTTTCTCCACGGGTCATCGTCGCGAAGCCACCTTCGATGTCCCATGAACACGGTTTTCGAAGACCCGGGATCTCTATCTAGCTGGCGATACGTTGTGTCATCCATGCACCTGACGCATCCAGAAAATCCGTGGACCACCTGCCCCGCGACATATCCGTAACCGAGATAGTCGTGCACCGTCGTGAGCAGCGCGGCTCTCATAGGGAAATATTCTTTCTCTGCGGCGTCCCACGTATTGGCTGGCGTTTTCCACAGCGTGTCAAGCTCCTCTTTCAGCAGCCCCAGATACAGATTGATGTCGTTCCCTGGTTGTTTCGGTCCTTCAATTAGCATACTCATGTGAATGTACTTCCTCTTCATGCACAACCAGGGGGGAAGGTTGTACATCCACACAAACACAGGCCAGGTGCTATGTGTGCTTCTCTGGCTGCCAAACGGATTGACTCCATCGGTGCTCGCGCCCAGCACGATGTTCCTTGGATCATTCCCAAATTCTGGGTCTTCGAAGTTCAACGCTTGCCACTGGCTCGCATCCTTAGGGTGACTCAGCATCTTGTCTTTTTTATCTATCTCCGGATCATTTGCGTCATCTTCTCGCTTCTTCTCCTCCCTATCCGCGTGCCAACGCAGGAGCTTTGCTACCTTAGGGTCCGCGAAATACCGCTGCAGACGAGGAGTGATCGGAAAGTACCACACCACTTTTCGAGGAGCTTTCTTCCTCTTCTTGTATCGAGTGACGCCGCACACCGGACATATGGTAGACTCCGCGTGCTCATCCCGATAAATGATGCAATTGTTCATGCACACATGGTATTTCACGTGCGGTAAATCCAGAGGACACACGATTTTCTTCGCCTCCTCCAAACTGGTCGGGCACTTGTTCCCCTCGGGAAGACGTTCGTGCCAGAATGACATGTTCTCGTCGAAGCATGCGTCGGTCATTTTGTGTTTTACCTTCATCTCCAGAGCCATGAGCGTTACTTTCAGGCGGGTATCCTCGGGCCTGCATCCTTCATACAATGGAGTAACCGCGTCTAACTCAAGTTGATCCATCTTGGCTTTCTCTCGGGCGGCAGCTCTTGCGTTATCCGTCTGCTTGAGAAGCAGCTCTTGAATATGAGGGTCCTGCACCCAGCCCATCGATGGTCCAGCGTCGTCTGCTCCGCCGGCATCATCATCTTCATGATCATGCCCGTCGACTGCTCCGGCATCTTCCTCATCATCATGTCCTGCATCTTCTACATGATGACTGTGTACAACATCACCGTCGTGATCATCTCCTCGGGATTCTTCGTCTTCTCGCCCGCCCGAGCCGCGGTGGTTGTCTTGCTGCCCTTCCTCATTTCTTGCCCGGCCCCCATGGACGACTTCGTAGTCATCTTCATCACCTTGCCACCGATAGCCATCCATGAAACCACGCAAGAGCAGGTGGTCCCGCACCTGCCCGGATTCCGGGTCCGCAATAAGGCTCTTCAGCTTGCATCTTCGACACGGACATCTTATCTCCGTCTCGTTCTTTTGAAGCATCTCGGCCTTCGCGGACCTCAAAAACCTATTCACGATGCCTTCGGTCATCATGCGGACCATGGTCGCCTGCGGGGTAGAGCAAAACGATATTTTAGAACCAAGAAAAAATTTGGCATGACTTTCCCTAAAAATAGGACCAAAAAGAATGCTTAATGCCAAAATTCTCGCCGAAACGGAAATGAATCAACATTCCGGCAAAATATTGGCAACTATCGAATTTCAAATACCGGTACACCTCCAAACACAAACACATATGCAACACCACAAACATATGCAACACCACGAACATACATAGATCTAGCTAGGCCATAAAAAGTGCATGTGCACATTGTTGTAGGGAGAACAACATAAATATAGCTTCCCCCCTTACTTACCTATCAAAACAAGGTAATTTAACCACTTAAATTGAATGAATCTATGGTGGAAATGAGGTGAAAAAGAGGAGGCACCCGAGACAAGGAGGAGGTGGAGAGAATGAAGTGGGGAGAAAGTGAGTGTGGGTAGGAGAGGCTGTCCAAAATATCTTGTTGCTGCCCACTTACTAATGGCGCACCAACTCTAAATGCGCCATTAGTAATCCAGGTTACTAATGGCGCACCTCCTGGTGCTGCGCCATTAGTAGTTTTGCAAAAAAAAATACTAATGGCGCACTGTCCCACAGTGCGCCATTACTAGTTTAAACTAGTAATGGCGCACGGTGGAACAGTGCGCCATTAGTAGTTTTGCAAAAAAGGGAATAAAAAATATAATAAAAAAACAACATTAGTGGCGCACTTTTCGGCTGGTGCACCATTACTAGTTACAACTAGTAATGGCGCACTGTATCTGGATGCGCCATTAGTATGTTTGGACAGGCGCACTAGTTAAAAAAAAATTGATACTAATGGCGCACCATGGGCCAGGTGCGCCATTAGTAGTTTCAACTCTAATGGCGTATCAGTAGGTGGTGCGCCATTAGTATATACTAATGGCGCACCGCTTGTCTGGTGCGCCATTAGTATCGATCCCATCTATAGCCCTTTTTCTAGTAGTGACGCTTGCCTCCGCTACCGTTACCTGCCGAGTGATGCTACTGACCTTTGGAGTTGCTGTTCTTCTTTCCCTTTCCTGTCTTGTCATCATCAGACTCTGGATCCTTGGTACTATCAGAATCAGCATACTTTACCAAGGCAGCCATGAGGGTCCCCATGTCAGTGCAATGGCGCTTCATCCGTCCTAACTTCAGCTTTAGGGGCCCAAACCGCCGTGTAATTTGGTACCTTTCACGGGCCCTTGAAATCCTTGGGCAGGCGCACATTGCGTAAAGCGGGGACAAGGCAAGGCACCCCCAAAGAACCAGAAGTAACACCAGGTTCAACCGAGATAGTTAGACGAACCGGCGTAAGCTGCCGAGCCTGATACTGTGCGGCTAACTCGGCCTCCCTGGGCACTCGGGCCCGGTCCACCAATTCCTGAGCGTTATCAGCACCACCCGCCGGGTTGTTGCCGTGGGGTGCTCCACGTCGTTCATTACTTGACACAGCCGGTTCATCCACATCCCTGCTATAGCTCCGGCTTGGTCAAGGGCTCGAGTGGATCCGGTCGCGGCTGTACGAGTATGCTTCATGTTGGTCCAAAGCTGTCCTAAGAAGCTCCATGACCCGTCGCGTCTCTACCGCCTGCGGCGAGTCACCTTCAATTGGAATGGCCTCCAGCCGTGCAGCAGCGGCAACGAGATTGTCCATCGGGTTGGAGTAGTGACCCGGATGTGTTGAAACAGCCTGAGGTATAACAGTGTTTTGACGAGGTAAATCCATCAGACGGGGCTGAACCGGCGCGCCGGTCCCAGGAGCTTCCGCCTGGTTTACATCCAGCGGATTACTGGTTCCTGCTCCTGGGTGTTGAAAAGGTCTCTGGCCTCGAAAAACCGAAGGCAAACGGGATCGGTAGTTCCTCTTCATGACTTCATGCGACGCGTTCTGGTCCAACATGAGCCTGTAGGCTTGTGCGTCTAAAGCGGCCCGCTCTGCGGTCATCCTGGCATTCTCAGCTGCCAGGTCCGCCTTGGCCTGGGTGATCTGTTCCTTCACCTTTGCAATCTCCGCGTTGTGGACCTCCTGATCCGCCGGGTTAGCTTCTGCCATAAGCACAGCCAATGCATCAAATAGATCTGATAGGACTTGAGCCGGCGGGCGTACAGAGCCTCCTGCCCCGGCAGCTGTCACCGCTACTGAACCGGAGGTTATTGGCGCAGCGGTCGAAGAATGAAGCGCTGCTTGTGTGCCGGACATGAATATTCCAACTCGGTTGGGTAGATCAGAGGGGTCCGGAATACTGTCACCATCGGAACAGCCCCCAATCCGGCCATCTTGTAGCTGATATAGAGATTCGGTTTCTCCGGCTGATGACTCGTCGCCGAAATAAACGACGGTCCCGCCGCGAGATTCTGATCCATCCTCATAACTTCCTCCATGGATGGCTCCCACGAAGGCATGCTTCACGGCCGGTTTAACCCGGGTGGATCGTGCACGCTGAGCCGTTTCGATGGAGTCGGTGCAGATGTCCGGCTCAGGGCCTGGTTCACCAATCTTGCCGATGAAAACGTGTATGCCACCAAAGGGGACCCAGTACCCGTACTCAACTGAGCCAGCCTCGGGGCCCCAGCCTGCATCGTCAATGTAGAGCTTGCCACGACGACTCTTAGTCATCCGGCCCATAGCGTAGCCCTCGAGTCCTTCAAAGCGGCCCTCCAAGAACTTGAAACCATCGTGCGATAGCCCCACGGTGGGCGCCAACTGTCGTGGTTTTGTCATGGCAGATGTCCTAGAGAAAGGACTTAGTCGTGGAGCCATCGCAACGGGTTAGCTTGAAGGGGTTAAAGCGGACACAGGGACGCAAGAGAGTTTATACTAGTTCGGCCCCTTCAATAAAGGTACAAGCCTACGTCTAGTTGTGATGGGATTGATGAGGTTTCGATGACTAGGGAGCAAACAAGCTTCGCCTAAGTCTCGAGTTGTTCTCTGTTGTCCTAAACCACCATCGGGTCGTCCCCTTATATACACGGGTGACGCCCGTCGGATCACAGAATCCTAACACCGGTTCATATTCGTATCCAGGTTGGTCTCTCCTTATTCCTATCTTACAATACAAGTTTACATACAGATGCCGGTTTACGGCTACAAGTTTTAAACCGACTAAGGGCCTCAGGCCCTCATCTATCTTCTTGGGCTTTAACACTCTTGAGTTACTGATGAAGTTAACCCGGCTCGCCAATGTTGTCTTGGTCCCCAAGAAGGACAAGTCACTTCGCATGTGCATTGACTTTAAACATATCAATCGGTCCTGCCCGAAAGATCATTTTCCTCTCCCCCGCATCGATCAGATAGTCGACTCGACTGCGGGATGTGAGCGACTATCTTTTTTAGACGCCTATTCCGGGTACTATCAGATTCGTCTGTATGGACCCGACGAGATCAAGACAGCTTTCATCACTCCATTCGGGTGCTTCTGTTATGTTACCATGCCGTTCGGCCTCAAGAATGACGGAGCCACATTCATGAGGATGATTCAGAAGTGTTTACTCACTCAAATCAGTCGGAATGTGGAAGCATACATGGATGATATTGTCGTCATGTCACGGAAGGGTTCCGACCTGCTGACTGACCTTGCTGAAACCTTTGCCAACCTCAGGAGGTATGATATCAAGCTTAATCCATCAAAGTGTACATTCGGAGTTCCTGGCGGAAAATTACTCGGTTTTGTCATTTCCGTACAGGCAATCGACGCCAATCCAGAAAAAGTTGGTACTATACTCCGAATGAGAAGTCCTGTGCGAGTGCACGACGTCCAGAAGCTTACTGGTTGCTTGGCCGCTTTAAGTCAATTCATATCTCGTCTCGGTGAAAAGGCATTGCCTCTTTATCGATTGATGAAGAAGTCCGACAAGTTCGAGTGGACTCCTGAAGCTGATGCAGCGTTTGTAAAGCTTAAAGCTCTGCTCTCCACCAAGCCGGTGCTTGCTGCCCCAATCAGCAAGGAGCCTTTGCTGCTTTACATTGCAGCCACAGGACAAGTCGTCAGTACGGTACTTATGGTCGAGCAGGAAGAAGAAGGAAAAACCTTCAAAGTTCAGTGCCCAGTATATTATATTTCTGAAGTCTTGACCCCATCGAAGCAAAGATATCCTCATTATCAGAAGCTTGTGTAACATCCAAAATTTTCAATTTGGAATGTTATACACTAGAGCATCATGCATGTCATATTTTCTTGCATTTTGCCCGATCCTAGAAATTTCACGCAACTCAAGGACCCTCAGAGAGAGTTGGAGATTTTGTTATTTTCATATTTGAGTTTTCACAAATTTTGAAAAGAGGATCATTTGATTTATTTATTTTAACTTCAATTATTTTTCCGGTGTCAAAATATTTGAGAGAGGGAATAATATGACTTTCCCAAATTTAGGAAAAATGAAGATTTAATAAATAGATCAATTTTGGTTTTCCGGTGTTTTGTTTGCGTTTTATTTGGATAGGGAAAATGCGCGTTTTCAAAAATTGCATTTTAGGTCCAGAGAAAAGTTAATTTTGTTCGACTCATTTTTAGGAGTCGGAGAAAATTTACTTTAGAATTTTTGGAGTTCGTTTAGTTAGTTTTTCTTTTGTTTTTCTGCGCGCGTAACCGTTAAAAAAAACCTTCCGCAGGCCAGCCGGGCCAAAGGCCCAGCCAGCCGCCGCCCCCAGCCTCCCTGTGCGCTGCGCGCCAGGCGCAGGAGCGCCAGCCGCCGCCGCCTCTTGCCTCTAGGCCGAATCCTATTAGGATTCTAGGCCGGCTCTTTCCTTTGTTTCGTTTTCTTTTTCCTATTCCTAGTCTATTTCTTGTCCCCTACCCCAAGTAATCTCTCCCCTCACCTATATAAATACCAAAACCACCCCCTCCAAAACATCAAATCAAAACCCCAAGCCCCTCTCCTCCCCACCCCGCGCCTCCCAAAGCTGCGCCCCACCCCGCGCCCCTCACCACCGCCGCGCCGCCCCGCGCCTAAGCCGCCGCCGCCGCCCAACGCCGCCGTTCGCCGGAGACCTCGCCGGAGGTTGCCCCGCGTCTCTTTTCCTCGGATCGTTTTCTTCTAATCGTTCCAATTCTTTTCTTCTCTTACGATTCGTTTTCTTTCCGGTTCTTTTCTTTTTCTTCCGGTTTTTGTTTCCGTTTTCTTCCGAAACCCCTAGATCGGTTTTCCCGTTTTCTTTTTCGGTTTCTTTTCCGAAAACCCTAGATCGGTTTTCGTTCTTCTTTCGGACCGATCGTCTCAACGAACGTGATCACCGATTATTCCCGGTTAACAACACCCGTTCGTTTGACCGTTCGTCTCTTTCTTTTCGTCGGATTTATTCCGCGATCGCGATCTCAGATCCGATCTTCGTTCTAGTTTATCTTCTTGCCCGTTTATCGGAATCAGGTGATTCAAGCGCCTGGAGTTTCGTCTCGAAACCGCCGTTCCGTCTTATCAACTTGAACAAGTTTTTTCTATGGTAAAATTTGACCTAGTTTCAACTTGCTAGAACCGAGTTGTTTCTTCTGCCGTTTGTTTTTCCGTCGTCTGTTTGGTTCTTTCTTTCTTTGCAACACGAGTTCTTAAGTTGAACTTTCTGGTTCGTTCTCTTGTTTGAGTTTTACCTGTGCATTAGTTGAGTACTTATTGTGTGCTTGTTGTTTGTCTGCGATAGATCACCCGGATTGCGCCGCTTGTTACTTCGAAACCCTAGGTCTCGCGGATCATCAGCAAGGCAAGTAACACTTTGATCATACCTTTTCTACAACCCATGTTTTATTGCATTAGATCAATCCTCACACATTGCATGATTAGGATCTAATTAAATTGTGGGATGGGAAGTAGATGAGATAGTACCTATTACCTGTATTATTATGAAACCTTTGGGAGTTACTTCTACGTTTGCTTATTATGCCATGCTATGCTAGTAGACGTGGATTGGGTGAGTGATATCCATGACAGATGTGAGTTGATAATTTTTAATGGTTTATCTAAGGTGGCCACTTAAACACACATCTGGGTGGATTGAGGCACCTGATGTCTATCAGGACTTGTCTGTCTTATTTTGGACCGCCACCTAGGCTCAAAGGGATCATAAGATCTTTCAAACTAGAAACTTACGTGTGCAGCCACAAGCCATTATGGGCTCTGGCATAGTTGACTAAGTCGTGCGAACTCTTACGGGTGGACTAGCAGATGTAGGGGAAGTTGGTGTACCGGTCTACCCACATGTAAGGTGCTAGCGCTTCTGAAAGACTGTGTCTCGGTCATCCGCCTTCTCAAACACCCTGTAGTGCGAGAAACCAAACGGAGGCGATCGAGTCTTGTGGGGAAAAGTGCGCAAACCTCTGCAGAGTGTACAAACTAATCATGATTAGCCGTGTCCCCGGTTATGGACAACTTGAGTATCTAGTACTTGAATATCATGTGAATCTCAACATGTTACTTCTAATTAATGTTGCTGGGTTTTAATTTTTTTAATTGGGATTGAGAATGCTGTCAACCATTCTCAATGTTTCACAACCACCATGATAATTAAATAAATTTATTCCTTTGCAGTAGGGAAAAACTGGCTTTACGCAAAAACTGTAACCATAGAGCTTTCCACCAGCCATATATGCATATAGTATAGTTGTTTCATTCCATTACTCTCTATGTGTTACATTGCCAGCATATTCCATGTGCTGACCCGTTTTCGGGCTGCAACTTCTCATGTTGCAGACTTTTCAAACGACGAGTAAGGTGTTTTTAGGTCGTGGCCCTATACTCAGTGATGTCGTTGGAGTTGATGGGCCCATTTATCTTCCAAGTCTTCCGTTGTTATCGACACTAGATGGCCTTAAGCCATACTTATTGTAATAAGTTATCTTTGAGACAACGATGTAATAAGTGTGTGATTGCCACTCTGCTATAAATCCTTCGATGTACTGTGTGGTGTCAGCATTACTGATCCAGGGATGACACCTGAGCACAGAGCACTTGATCCATTTGGGTCGGGTCGCTACAGCTTGTATATGGGATTTATATGACCACAAAGAAAGTTGCTCACTACTTCTCTGATCATTCCATTACTGTCGTTAGCGACGCTCCATTGTCAGAGATCCTGCATACCAGGGATGCGACTGGTCGAGTGGCAAAATGGGCGATTGAACTCCTTCCTCTAGATATCAAATTTGAGGCAAAGAAAGCTATCAAGTCCCAGGCAATCGCAGATTTCGTCGTCGAGTGGATTGAACAGCAACTGCCGACTCAGGTTCACTCGGAGCATTGGACCATGTTCTTCGACGGCTCCAAGATGCTGAATGGTTCCAGTGCCGGAGCGGTGTTGGTCTCCCCCGGAGGAGATAAACTCAGATATGTTCTTCAAATCCACTTTGATTCCTCCAATAATGAGGCAGAATACGAAGCACTTTTATATGGGTTGCGCATGGCCATTTCACTCGGCGTCCGTCGCCTCATGGTCTATGGCGACTCAGATTTGGTGGTTAATCAGGTGATGAAGGAATGGGACGTCAGAAGTCCAGCCATGAATGGTTATTGCAATGCAGTGAGAAAGCTGGAGAAGAAATTCAAGGGGTTAGAGCTTCATCACATACCCCGACTGAAAAATCAAGCAGCTGATGATCTGGCAAAAATAGGTTCCAAAAGAGAAGCCATTCCCAGCAATGTGTTTTTGGAACACATCCACACACCATCAGTTCAGGAGAATCGCTTCACTAAAGAGGCCCTGCATCCAAAAAGTGCCACGGATCCGACTGAAGTTGAAATTCCAGCTGTGGTTGACCTGATCATGGAAGTCTTGGCCATCACTCCCGTCTGGACAGTACCGTACATCGCGTACATCCTAAGGAAAGAACTCCCAGAGGATGAAGAAGAGGCTCGATAGATCGTCCGTCGATACAAGGCCTTTACAGTCATAAAGGGACAGTTATGTAGAGAAAGCGCGACTGGGGTCACCCAGAAGTGTATTACACCAGAAGAAGGTCGGGTGATCCTTGATGATATCCACTCGGGGACCTGTGGTAATCATGCGTCCTCTCGGACCATTGTGGCTAAAGCATACCGAGAGGGATTCTACTGGCCAAGAGCCAATGAAATGGCAAAAGAGATAGTCGACAAATGTGAAGGATGTCAGTATTACTCCAATATGTCGCACAAGCCCGCGTCAGCCCTGAAAACCATTCCACTCGTCTGGCCCTTCGCTTTTTGGGGGATGGACATGGTTGGACCATTGAGAACGGGTAGGAGCGGGTTCACTCATGTACTGGTAGCAGTCGACAAGTTCACCAAATGGATTGAAGCCAAGCCTATCAAGAATCTTGATGCTTGCACTGCTATCAGTTTCATTAGAGAGTTGATATTCAGATATGGAGTTCCGCACAACATCATCACTGACAATGGGTCAAACTTCGATTCTGATAAATTCAGGGGCTTTTGCGCCTCTCAGGGCACTCGGGTCGACTATGCTTCGGTCGCTCATCCCTAGTCGAATGGGCAAGCAGAAAGGGAAAACGGCTTAATTCTCAAAGGACTAGAAATCCGATTGATGCACGATCTCAAGCACGTAGCAGGTGCATGGGTCGACGAGCTTCCATCAGTCCGTTGGGGATTGAGGACAACCACGAACAGATCGACCGGAAGAACCCCATTCTTTCTGGTCTACGGAGCCGAGGCAATCTTGCCGAGTGACCTGCTTCACAACGCTCCCTGAGTCCAGCTATACTCTGAAGATGAAGCAGAACAAGCCCGGCAGGACGCAGTCGACCTCCTGGAATAAGAAAGAGAAATGGCCATGATCCGATCGACCATCTATCAGCAAGACTTGCGTCGATTCCATGCCAGAAACGTGAAGAGTCGAGCCTTCCAAGAAGGACACTTAGTCCTCCGAGTGGATCAGCAGAAACCACACAAACTCACACCTACTTGGGAAGGCCCCTTCATAGTCACCAGAGTCCTCCACAATGGAGCATACCACCTCTACAATGTCGATCGCCAGATTGATGAGCCGCGAGCCTGGAATGCGGAGCTCCTCCGCCCCTTTTATACTTGAATTCTCACTCGGATGAGATGTAATAAGAAAAAAAACTCATGTAGTTTATTTATCAAACACAACAGCGTTATAATTTTCCCAATGATTATTATTGTTTTTGTTTGCGTCAGAAATCCCCCAGTGGGTGGCTTAGCTGCGAATCCGCTTTGCCTAAGTTTGTAAAAACAATTTCCTACCGAGTGGAGAGCCAGCCTCCCACTCGGGGGCTTAGCTGCGAATCCGCTTCGCCTAAGTATTTAAAAAATCCTACCGAGTGGAGAGCAACACTCCCACTCGGGGGCTTAGCTGCAGTCCAGTACTCGTCTAAGGTCTCTCACTTGGAGACTTAGCTGCAGTCTGGCACTCGCCTAAGTTTGAAAAAATCCTACCGAGTGGAGAGCAATCCTCCCACTCGGGGGCTTAGCTGCAGTCCAGTACTCGCCTAAGTTCTCTCACTTGGAGACTTAGCTGCAGTCTGGCACTCGCCTAGGTTTGAAAAAATCCTACCAAGTGGAGAGCAATCCTCCCACTCGGGGGCTTAGCTGCAGTCCAGTACTCGCCTAAGTTCTCTCACTTGGAGACTTAGCTGCAGTCCGGCACTTGCCTAAGTTTGAAAAAATCCTATCGAGTGGAGAGCAACCCTCCCACTCGGGGGCTTAGCTGTATCCAGTACTCGCCTAAGGTCTCTCACTTGGATACTTAGCTGGAGTCCAGCACTCTCCTAAGTTTGAAAAAATCCTATCGAGTGGAGAGCAATCCTCCCACTCGGGGGCTTAGCTGCAGTCCAGTCCTCTCCTAAGTTCTCTCACTGGGAGACTTAGCTGCAGTCCGGCACTCGCCTAAGCTTGAAAAAATCCTACCGAGTGGAGAGCAATCCTCCCACTCGGGGGCTTAGCTGCAGTCCAGTACTCGCCTAAGTTCTGTCACTTGGAGACTTAGCTGCAGTCCGGCACTCGCCTAAGTTTGAAAAAATCCTACCGAGTGGAGAGCAATCCTCCCACTCGGGAGCTTAGCTGCAGTCCAGTACTCGCCTAAGTATCTGAAAATCCTACCGAGTGGTGAGCCAGCCTCCCACTTGGAGGCTTAGCTGCAGTCCAGTACTCGCCTAAGTACGAAACACATCTGAATCCTCATGTACGACGAGGTGGAGGTCGACTGCCACCTTCTCCGTGAGAGCTTCGCAACAAATACAATGTGCGCTCCATCCTGCTCTGCAGTAACGAGGTGCAGGTCGACTGCCACCTTTTCCTTGAGAGCTTCGCCACAAATACAATGTGCGCTCCGTCCCGCTCTGCAGTAACAAGATGTAGGTCGACTACCACCTTCTCCTTTTGAGCTGCGCCACAAATACAAAAGTTGTCTCGAATGAAGAACAATTCCCACTCGATGGGGTATTCATGAAGATATTTAACGATAAACCAAGTTCAGATAAACCCTAAAGGTTCCGGACCACAGATCGAAGTGCTCGGGCTTTTAGCCCGAAAGAGTTTAACGGTTACAAAAACCACTCGGCATCCCGAGGCAAATTTAAGGTGAGGCATAAAAGTTTGTTCACTCCGTGGGAGGAGGACTAGCAGGCTTGACGAACTCATCTAGGTCGACACCGTCGGCGATCCGAGTGGCTGCAGCAATAAAAGTCTCCATAAAAGATTGGAAGTCATGCTTCTGGGTGTTGGCGACCTTGATTCCTGCTATCTTATCTTGATGCACCTCCTTGCAATGGACGCAAACCAGAGACAGGGCCACATCAGCTCCACACCGGGCAGAAGCTTTCTTCCACTCCTGCACTCGATCAGGGATTTCGTTAAGTCGAGTCATCAGGGACTCGAGATCATTCTGGGGCATGGTCTCTGGCCAAAGTGCCGGGTCGATCTGCGACATGGCGACCTTTAGTCGAGCCAAGTAGTCCACGACACTGTCGATGCGGGATTCCAGTCGAAGCAGATTCGTGGCAGTTTCATCTTTTACAGGAGAATTGATTGGGTCCAAACCTGGCTCAATCCGCCCAGTCTCCTCCTCGAAGTTCTGGCAAAACTCTGCATTCACGATCCAAGGATAAGTCAATTTTCGTACACTGAGTCGACATAAAAAAATCAGTTGGAACAAAATGTGCACCTTCAAGCTTGATGAACAAGTTCTTGCCAAGGCTCCTCAGATAGCTCTCCAGATCGTCCCTCCTGCGAGCAATGCTTTCCATCTTCTCGCCCAGGATGAGATTCTCCTTCTTCCAGTGCGAGCACTCCTTGTTGGCGTCATTCAGAGCAGATTTCATCCTGGTATTCTCTTCTTCCAACTGGCCGACCGAAGCCAGTTTCTGTTCAGCTAGAGCGGTTCTGTCGTCAGCCTCCTTTCGAGCAGCATCCAAATCCTGATCCTTCTTCGCCAGAGCTTCTCTCAGTTTGTGTACAAAGAAATGATGCCTGATTTAGAAAGAGCAGAAGGGTACTCAAGACTAAGACAGACCAGTCGACAAATTCGTTTTACAAGTGGCGTCGTCCTTGACCCTTTGCAGCTCTGTCTTGGCCAGCTCCAAGTCAAGGTTCAGTTGGATCTGCTATTTCTCCAAGTCAGCAAAGCAAGCTCCAAGATCACAAGATTTCTTAAATCAAAGGTGAGAAGTTACTTTTACAGCGAAAAACAACAAAGTCGATAAGTACTAAGGCTATGGTCGACTGCCCGCAGTCCACCATAGCCTCGGGGACTACACCCAGTGGGTGCACTTTGCGTGCCCCCACCGGTTCTGATCCCACTCGACTGGTCCGCCGGAGTCGAGTGCAAGGAGTAAAAAAAAGAGAAGAAGAGAAAAAGAACTCAGACCACAGTCGACTGCCAGCAGTCGACCGCGGTCTCGGGGACTACACCCAATGGGTGCACTTGGGCTGCCCCCAGCGGTTCTGACCCCACTTGTCAGGACCGTTTTTTCGCGATATTAATTTCCCAAAAGCTGCCCTTGTGCTCACCAGCCCCAGGATTACTGTTAGCTGATGAGACACCAACTTGTTATAGAAACTCCAAGCAAAATACAAAATATGAAGTACAAGACCATTTTGGCCTATGGGTACAACAATTGGTTTCGAGTGGTTGATGGTGGAAGCGGTTTGCGGATCATCAGCGTCTATGGGACTCCATTTCCCATAGGAACAGCTGACCAGGATAACTCCTATCTTCGCGAGGCTGCTATCTACATTGCGTAGGTTCCGGGGCTGTCATCACAACGCTCCTCTACACGCAAGAAATCTGGCCAAGGCAATAGCCAGGGACAAGCTAGTGAGTACTTTGAATGTACTCGCAAACATTAAGAACACAGGTATAATATAGCCACTGAAAATCATGCTTTCAAATATTCTATGATCACTTCGTCAGTTATGAAATAAGTTTCATGATGCACGCAAGTAGATCAGTTAAATAAATCACGAGTAAACAATCAGGGTGTGAAAATATAAAGCACCAATCGGGTGTCTGAAGAGACGCCTCGAAAGGATAATAATATGAAGCATGCCTCAGTCGGGCGTCTGAGCGACACCACAGAAAGGGCTTATATATAAAAGGAACAACAAGCATGCCACAATCGGGCGTCGGTGTGACACCACATAAAGGGCTTATAAGTAAATGAAATAACAAACATGCCACAGTCGGGCGTCTGAGCGACGCCTCAAAAAGGGCTTATATATAAACATATTCGTAGTGAATATCCAGGAGGTAGTACCGTCCCAGGGATATTCATTATTTCAAATAATGCAAACGGTTAGTCCACAATGATAATAATCATCACCATCATATATTAAAAGTCATAATCAATATTCTGGTTTAGTAGTTTCTCCTCCGAAGAACGACACTAAGACCGACACTTGACCCATCCTAGACTGTAGTCCTTAACCATGGACACGGCTATTCGAATAGGTTCAATATCTCTACAGAGGGTGTACTCCTTACCCACGAGTAACGGATTTCTTTAGTCCATCAGAACTAATTCCAACTACGGTCTTTTAGTCGAAAACACGCCTGCCTTGCACACACCAGCTTAACCTTACACGTGTCTAGAATCACCCAGACACCTGTTAAGCAAAACTCTAAGTGGGGAGGCTACAACCTCGCGTAGCATGGGTTCAAATTTTTATCGCGCGCTCTAAGGGGTGGCCTCCCCTCTCGGTCCCAACCGGAAACAGCCATGCCCCCGGACCAGGTGGCATGCCTACCAGCTACAACCGGTATCTTTCACCATGGCCTCTCTGTACGGTGTTTGCTAGGACGGGGGTTGACAACTTACTGAACTGTACCCTAGCTACGGCAGGGACAAGTGGCAGCACGAAACAAGTATGGGGGTTACTGGAACAAGACTCGATCTACGGCCGACTCAGGAGGCTTAAGTATTTCCTGCATGGTTAGCTCAAGAATTATATTTCACAGCCATCAGACACAACCACCACTCATCATACCTCCCCCTGCCCTACCAGTCATAACCGCCTCGACGTGGGACAAGCTCGTGTCTACACAAGATAGAGACTTTCCCGGGTCCTTCCCGGTAGGCATGAAAGGCATATGAGCGTGATTGCTATCACAAGCTTATCCATTTCCGACAGCAATAATTTTCATTTATGCACTCAAGGTGTATGATCATATCGTCACATAAAAATAACCAACGCTTCATGTCGAGGTGGTGTTATAACCGTATCGAACAACCCACAAAGCATTATGCCAGGGTTCAGAATGCTTGCCTTCAAGGTGTGGAGAGGTGAGGTGCTCTCCAAAACTTTTGAAGGTTTTCTCCTCTCTCCAAGAAATCCTATTTTAAATAAATTTGAAATAACACATAGTTTAAAAACAGTACAAAAACGTTGCTTGGAAAATTTTGAAATAAATATGAAATAAACTAGACAATATTTGAGGAACAACAGAAAAAGAATCAAGTCATTTGGATTTATATTTTAAAAGTTATAGCCAGTCAAAGTTTAGTCAATTCTGTTTTTTAAAATTAAACAGAAAAAGGGAAAACGTTTCGGGCAGAATACGTCTTCGAAGCAGACGAGACGTACTCGGGGGTTTGCGCTTCCACTTACGCCAGCGTGGACTCGATCGGGGTTGCTGACAGTGGGTCCAGGGGGCCCACTGGTCAGGTTTGACCGGTCGCCCCTCCTTCGTCCTCCTCTGGCTGAACAGAGGTGAGGGCTCCGGCGATCAACGCCGGCAAACGGCGGCTCCCTGCGGGATCTAGAGGGTTGGGATGGATCCGCAAGACCGGGGCGGTCCTCCCGGTGGTCGTTGGGTCAGTGGGGGTGGAGGGAATCACCGGCGACGAGCTCCGCGGCGGAGGAAGCTTCGGGAGCAATGGGGGTTTGGGCTACGTGCCTCTGGGTTGCGTTTGAGAGGTTGGGCAGCTCCGCACGATCGCGGGGAATCGCATGGTGGCACTGGCTGGACGGGAGGGGCTCGGGTTGCTACTGAATGGGCCAGAGGGCGGCGGCGGCTATACTGGCCGGAGATGGGGAAGAAGACCTTCCCCGGTGGATTGACTGCTACGGGGGTGCTAGGTGGGGTGGCTTGAGGTCGCCTGAGGTTTCGGAGAGGCTCGGGGCTCCTTAAATAGGCGGTCGGGGTCGGATCCGACGATGGCCGTGGATAAGAACGCCTGCGACCGTCATTCTGTTGCAGCAGGGGGACGTGGCGGTAACGAGCACTTGCGGCAAGCTTGTGGATGAGCTCGGACTGCTCTAGAGGAGAGCTGGCATGCGGGGGTGGCTTGGGCGGCGCCGTCCATGGCAGGACGCATTGTGGCCGCCCGCTAGCCGCCGCTGCCGACCTGACGGCGGCGCTGTGGAGCTCTAGGGGCGGCTCTGCGGCGAGGGGAGGGGTCGGGGCGTCGACTGGGAGAGGGGAAGGGCCAGAGCGAGCGCGGGGCGTCGGCAGCGGGACGCGGCGGCTCGGTGCACGCACGTGGAAAACGTGCGCTCTAGGCGCGCCCAGAGTGTGCACGCCAAGCGTTCGGCGAAATGCTAGAGCATGCTAGGCGGCGAGGGTGAACCTGGGGGTTAGCAGGTCTAGGCTAGGGTCCCTTAGGAGATTAGCGGACATGCCAGTATGTACAGAGGGGCAATATCACAGTGCAAAACAAAAATCATGCCAAAGCTGGACATGCACACTAGGTGTTTGACAGAATGCCTATGGCACCTAGGCAATTCTTGGGGTGGCCCAAATCTCTAGATCAGAGTCTCTTTGGATGAATAAGAGAGTGGTGAGGTTAGTTTGCCAAAATCTCAAACTTGTTAGTGTAAGTTTTGCCAAACTTTAGTTCTGGGCAGAAGGAAAAAGGCAATGTTTCAGGAGCCAAAAATCATCCAATGGGTCCACTCTCCTGGACTTAAGGGTTTGGTATGGTGTACTACAAGAAGGAGAAAGCTCATGGCCACTAGAGCAAAATTTAATAGGGATGCAGTACAAATCACCAAGCTGGACCAGAATGAAAAAGAGGTTGATTCACTCAAATTTTACCAAGAAAATCAATGGGTTTTTGCATAAAGTTGAATAATACACTCCTATGAACATTCCAAAATTTTGGTGGAGGATAGAAAGAAATATTTAAATGGGTTGCAGTGCAAAATGGCCCACTGGACCAGATTTGAAAAATTGGGGTAGAGCTGAAAATATTTAATGAATGAAATATATTTTTGCATAAAAGTGATTTAAAAACATCACATGACATCTCCAAATTTTGGTTAAAATTTTAAATAAATATATCAAGTGGTTGTAGTTCAAAAAGAGCTCCAAAACTAATGAAAAATCATTTTAAGGAATAAAGCTCAGAGAGAAATAATTGTGCAAATAAATTCCACTGATAATAGAAATGTTTTTTTGAGAGGTTAAACAAGTCCAATAATATTTTTGGGAAGTTTTTCACTTGAGGTAAAAACTCCATAATAAGGAAAAGGATGGCTTTGAAATCAAAAGAAAATCCAGAAAATTAAAAGTTTAAATTTCCTGGAAATTTTTTTAATTAATGAAACAAGGTTAAAATTTGGGGTGTCACAACACTACCCCCCTTAATAAAAAAATATCGTCCTCGAGATTTGCTAAAAGCTGCTTTAGGAAAATACAAGCAATAAAATGTGGCTACAGTGAGAGGGCAATAAGTGGTGTAAAACCACAGTGTGGAACACTGGCGCTGCGTGGGAAAATCTACGGTTAGGGGGAAAACGAGAGATTTCTACGTTGGATACAATAAATTTAGAATAAATCCTATATTTAAAATACGCTGGTCGTACCCGAGAGCACAGTGCTCTCTCTGGCTGACAGGTGGACCTGGGGCCCACTGTCAGCCTGTTCTTCTTCCTCTGGCTCTCTCTTCTTCCTCTCTCCCGCGCGCTTTCCCGCGCTTTCTCCACCGGCGACGTCTAGCGCGTAGGGCATCTAGGCCGTACCTGCGGTAGTGCGCGGCGTGCTAGTTGCCGGTGCAGCGTGCACTCACCTCGCGGGCCAGCGTGCTGTCGGCACTGCTCGCAGATTCGCCTCCAAACACCGGCGATTGGGTGACGAGCGGCGCTGGTGGACTTCGCTCACCGTACACCGAGCTCAAGCTATAAAACGGCCGAGGTGCTTCTCTCTTCTTCCTCACACCTGGCCTCGCTTCTCCTTCTTCCTCCTCCATTTCTGTTTACAGAAGCTAGAGACGAGGTTTTAATGGCGGAGGCGATGCCGGATTGGTACGTGATCCTGATGTGAGGAGGGCTGGCGGCATTGCTGGGGCTCTGCGTGCTCCTGTGTGCGATGATCCTGGATGATTGTCGTGATGCTGCCGCTCGAGTGTTGGCTCTCCGCGGTGGCGGTGATCACGAGGAGTAGGTGTGGTGTTGGGTGCTAATTGTTGTCGGTGTGCGGGAGATAACTCGCACCCAGATGATTACCCACTAATCTCTCCTTCAGAGGCTGTGGTACGTTAAGGAGATGATTAGCCAGATGCAACACGGTTGCGTGGTGTTGCAAGCAGTGTATGTGTCTGACTGGTTGTGGCTGTGAGCCTGCTACCGTGACGCTGCGTGAATAAAATTCCATCTCGCGAGGAGACATATGCTGTAGCAACTCAGGGAAAAGAAATCTCACTCCAGGATTTCTCGCGAGGAAAGAAAACAAATTAGTTAATCAAAATTTACAGCAGCAAAAAATACTCATTACAATTGAAACCAAATGTTCATCTCATCGCACAAGATTTAGAATAACACGCATGAGTTACAACACTTAACTAAATGCGAGAATAAAAGAACATAGCAGTGACGTCTAGAATGAAAATGGCAACTGGACGGGGTCCCGAGAAAACGTCTCTGGTACTGGGGCGCACTCTTCTTCTATCGGGGGAAGCGGATTGATCAGTCGATGAACGCGTCTATCCTGGTCGGGCCTCAGTGGTCTGCCGATGGCGACCTGAGGATTTAAATCAGCGAGGCTCTGGAGATAACCCATTACTCGCTGGGTGAAATGCTCTTGAGCAATGACATACTGGACAAGGTTGGCCAGTACTGGGTCTCTCTCAATTCGTCCACCAGGAAAAGATGTCACTTCCCCGGGTGCTGCACGGCTCGGAAAGTAGTAATACCCTCGTTCGCTGGCATAGGGTACCGTGAATCGAAGGCGAACACGCGCTTCGTGTGCAGCCGCTTCTATGGCCATCTGTGGAGTCGGCATAGATTTCCCCAGGAAGGAGACTTCCGTTGGGTCGTGGTTTGAGTTTATGGGAGGGATGTGCACTACTGCCCAATATTTCGAGGTGGATGAGGTGATCCTTGACTTGAGCAGCTCGTACTGGGGTGGCTGGGTAGAACCCATGGTACTGCAGGTAAAGTCCCACAATATTTTCACAAACTACCCGGGGTTGCATCTGGGGTTCTTAGATAAATGCTAGGGCTCGGCATGGCAAGAAATGGTTGTGAGGGTGGTGCACACGATGAGGGGTAGTTGGCACGGTCACGAGGTGGCCTTTTATAAAGCAACTGGGTTGGGTTATTTACAGTGGTGAGGGGCAACTGTTTGCTGGTTCTGCTCTCATGGGGGTCGGGGTCAAAGCCACAAATACACACATCTCACAAAAGTGACGTGTTACTATGGGTGCCGTCGGGGTTGGTTTTGGTAGCCACGCCCGGGATTAAAATGTAGTCGTACACCAACGCACTCATGCATGGCCGCTATTCAAAATAGGAATGCACAAGCAGGTAGCACTCCAATATGGCGATACATGATCACACAATTACAGGGCATGGGGTATACTAAGACTCGGTACTACTCGAGTGACTTAGTCTACCTCGTTCATATCTAAGCGGGCATGCCTTGTGGATGCCGAGGCTTCTCCATTGGCTTCACTATCGGGGTTAGCTGGAGGGGGATGCGGAACTGCAGGGTCGGGGTAGTGATGATGATCATCGCGGGGATTGTTGGCCACAATCCCGTTGGAGTGTGTTCCTAAAAGGCGACGAAGCATTCTGGGGTCATCAAAGCACCATGATTGATGGCTGGGGCTGACCTCAAGGTCTCGATCGGCTGTCCGAACAGCACGACTGGGTTGTCGGCGTCGGGCTCATCTTCTCTTCTAGCGAGGGCTCGGCGAACCAGCTCTCCACGAGCTGCGATCAGATCAAGGGTGATTTGACCGAACAGTCCCTCTAGTGCACATACATAGCGCACCAGATGCAATAATGCAGGATCCATCTCGTGATCTCTGTTGGCAACTTGGGGTGGTCTACTATACCCGTCACGGCTGGGGTAGTAGTAGAAGGAGCGATAGTTAACTCTGGGCGACAAGTGCCGGAGTTGAACTATAGCTTCTCGAGCAGCTAGTTGGATGGCTTGCGGCTCAAAGGAAGTTGTCCTTCCGGTGAACCTGTAGGGGCGTTCTGGTGATAAACCCCTACCATAGATGTGCACAGTGGCCCAAAATTGACGGCTCTCACCGCTCATGGACCCTTGGTAGACAACATATTCCGGGGGCTCTTCTAATGCAAAGGCACGGCGGTTGAGGTTTGCTAGCACGGTCACAAAACCTCCAAGGTTGGTTGCTGTGGTCTCATTGTGAACAATGGGTCCTGGCATTATAGCTTGGGTTGGGGTAGAGGCTGTGATGTGCTGGGTTGAGACTAGCGTGCCCTTTTTATAGAAAAAGGGGACGGAGTCTTCCTTCGCACGCTTGCGAAAAAGACTATTCAGGGGCCGGTCACTGGTGTGTGACCAACAGGTTAGGCTGATAGGTTGGGCACCAACTTCCAAAAGGTGTCGGGTCACTGTGAGGCTATCTTGCACGAGAAGCTTGGTCAGGGTTTGGTTAAGGTCTGGTGGGTTGGTTTACCTAGGTTTTCGACCTGGCGAAGATAGGATTAGCCAATGGTCAGCCTGGCTCTGATACCAAGTTTGTCAGGACCGTTTTTTCGGGATATTAATTTCCCAAAAGCGGCCATTGTGCTCACCAGCACAAGGATTACTGTTAGCTGATGAGACACCAACTTGTTATAGAAACTCCAAGCAAAATACAAAATATGAAGTACAAGACCATTCTGGCCTATGGCTACAAAAATTGGTTTCTAGTGGTTGATGGCGGAAGCGGTTTGCGGATCATCAGCCTCTATGGGACTCCATTTCCCACAGGAACAACTGACCAGGATAACTCCTATCTTCACGAGGCTGCTATCTCCATTGCATAGGTTCCGGGGCTGTCATCACAACGCTCCTCTCAAAGCAAGAAATCTGGCCAAGACAATAGCCAGGGACAAGCCAGTGAGTACTTTGAATGTACTCGCAAACATTAAGAACACAGGTATAATATAGCCACTGAAAATCATGCTTTAAAATATTCTATGATCACTTTGTCAGTTATGAAATAAGGTTCATGATGCACGCAAGTAGATAATTTAAATAAATCACCAGTAAAACAATCAGGGTGTGAAAATATAAAGCCACCGATCGGGTGGTCTGAAGCGACGCCTCGAAAGGATAATAATATGAAGCATGCCTCAGTCGGGCAATCTGAGCGACACCACAAAAAGGGCTTATATATAAAAGGAATAACAAGCATGCCACATATCGGGCGTCGGTGCGACACCACATAAAGGGCTTATAAGTAAATGAAATGACAAACATGCCACAGTCGGACGTCTGAGCGACGCCACAAAAAGGGCTTATATATAAACATATTCATAGTGAAATATCCAGGAGGTAGTACCATCCCAGGGATATTGATTATTTCAAACAATGCAAAACAGTTAGTCCACAATCATAATAATCATAACCATCATATATTACAAGTCATAATCAATATTCTGGTTTAGTAGTTTCTCCTACGAAGACCGACACTAAGACCGACACTGTGACCCATCACAGACTGTAGTCCTTAACAATGGACACAACTATTCGAATAGGTTCAAATATCTCTGCAGAGGGTGTACTCTTTACCCATGAGTAACGGATTTCTTTAGTCCATCGGAACTAATTCTGTCTATGGTCTTTTAGTCGAAAACACGCCTGACTTGCACACACCAGCTTAACCTTACACGTGTTTGGAATCACCCATACACGTTGAAGCAAAACTCTAAGTGGGGAGGCTACAACTCGCGTAGCATGGGATCAAATTTTTATCGCGCGCTCTAAGGGGTGGCCTCCCATCTCGGTCCCAACCGGAAACACCCATGCCCCCGGACCAGGTGGCATGCCTACCAGCTACAACCGGCATCTTCCACCATGGCCTCTCTGTACGGTGTGTGCTAGGACAGGGGTTGACAACTTACTGAACCGCACCCTACCTACGGCAGGGACAAGTGACGAAACAAGTATGGGGGTTACTAGAACAAGACTCGATCTACGGACGACTCATGAGGCTTAAGTATTTCCTGCATGGTTAGCTCAAGAATTATATTTCACAACCATCAGACACAACCACCACTCATCATACCTCCCCCTGCCCTACCGGTCATAACCGCCTCGACGAGGGACAAGCTCGTGTCTACACAAGACAGAGACTTTCCTGGGTCCTTCCAGGTAGGCATGAGAGGCATATGAGGGTGATTGCTATCACAAGCTTATCCATTTCCAACAGCAAGAATTTTCATTTATGCACTCAAGGTGTATGATCATATCGTCACATAAAAATAACCAACGCTTCATGTCGAGGTGGTGTTATAACCGTATCAAACAACCCACAAAACATTATGCCAGGGTTGAGAATGCTTGCCTTCAAGGTGTGGAGAGGGGAGGTGCTCTCCAAAACTTTTGAAGGTTTTCTCCTCTCTCCAACAAATCATATTTTAAATAAATTTGAATTAACACATAGTTTAAAAACAGTACAAAAAAGTTGCTTGGAAAATTTTGAAATAAATATGAAAATAAACTAGACAATATTTGAGGAACAACAGAAAAAGAATCAAGTCATTTGGATTTATATTTTAAAAGTTATAGCCAGTCAAAGTTTAGTCAATTCTGTTTTTTAAAATAAAACAGAACAAGGGAAAACGTTTCGGGCAGAATACGTCTTCGAAGTAGAGGAGACGTACTCGGGGGTTTGTGCTTCCACTTACGCCAGCATGGACTCGATCGGGGTCGCTGACAGTGGGTCCAGGGGCCCCACTGGTCAGGTTTAACTAGTCGCCCCGCCTTCGTCCTCGTCTGGCCGAACAGAGGTGAGGGCTCCGGCGATCAACGCCAGCGAACGGCGGCTCCCCGCGGGCTCTAGAGGGTTGGGATGGATCCGCAAGACCGGGGCGGTCCTCCCGGTGGTCGTTGGATCGGCGGGGGTGGAGGGAATCACCGGCGAAGAGCTCCACGGTGGAGGAAGTTTCGGGAGCAATGGGGTTTGGGCTACGGTGGCTCTGGGTTGCGTTTGAGAGGTTGGGCAGCTCCGCACGGTCGAGGGGAATCACATGGTGGCACTGGTTGGACCGAAGGGGCTCGGGTTGCTACTGAATGGGCCGGAGGGCGGCGGCGGCTGTACTGGCCGGAGATGGGGAAGAAGACCTTCCCTGGTCGATTGACTGCTACGGGGGTGCTAGGTGGGGTGGCTTGAGGTCGCCTGAGGTTTCGGAGAGGCTCGGGGCTCCATCAATAAGTTGTCGGGGTCGGTTCTGATGATGGCCGTGGATAAGAACGCCGGCGACCGTCATTCTGTTGCAGCAGGGGGACATGGCGGCGACGAGTGCTTGCGGACAAGCTTGTGGATGAGCCCGGACTGCTCTAGAGGGCAGCTGGCATGCGGGGGTGGCCTGGGCGGCGCCGTCCATGGCAGGGCGCACTGTGGCCGCCCGCTAGCCGCCGCTGCCGACCTGACGGCGGCGCTGTGGAGCTCCAGGGGCGGCTCTGCGGCGAGGGGAGGGGTCGGGGCGTCGACTGGGAGAGGGGAAGGGCCAGAGCGAGCGCGGGGCGTCGGCAGCGGGACGCGGCGGCTCGGTGCACGCACATGCAAAACGCGCGCTCTGGGCACGCCTAGAGTGTTCACGCCAAGCGTTCGGCGAAATACCAGAGCATGCTAGGCGGCGAGGGTGAAGCTGGGGGTTAGCAGGTCTAGGCTAGGGTCCCTTAGGAGATTAGGGAACATGCCAGTATGTACAGAGGGGCAAGATCACAGTGCAAAACAAAAATCATGCCAAAACTGGACATGCACACCAGGTGTTTGACAGAATGCCTATGGCACCTAGGCAATTTTTGGGGTGGCCCAAATTTCTAGATCAGAGTCTCTTTGGAAGAATAAGAGAGTGGTGAGGTTAGTTTGCCAAAAGCTCAAACTTGTTAGTGTAAGTTTTGCCAAACTTTAGTTCTGGGCAGAAGGAAAAAGGCATTGTTGGAGCCAAAAATCTTCCAATGGGTCCACTCTCCTGGACTTAAGGGTTTGGTATGGTGTACTACAAGCAGGAGAAAGCTCATGGCCACTAGAGCAAAATATAATAGGGATGCAGTACAAATCACCAAGTTGGACCAGAATGAAAAAGAGGTTGATTCACTCAAATTTTACCAAGAACATCAATGGGTTTTTGCATAAAGTTGAATAATATACTCCTATGAACATCCCAAAATTTTGGTGGAGGATAGAAAGAAATATTTAAATGGGTTGCAGTGCAAAATTGCCCACTGGACCAGATTTGAAAATTTCGGGTAGAGCTCAAAATATTTAATGAACGAAATATATTTTTGCATAAAAGTGATTTAAAAACATCACATGACATCTCCAAATTTTGGTGAAAATTTTAAATAAATATATCAAGTGGTTGTAGTTCAAAAAGAGCTCCAAAACTAATGAAAAATCATTTTAAGGAATAAAGCTCAGAGAGAAATAATTGTGCAAATAAATTCCACTGATAATAGAAATGTTTTATTGAGAGGTTAAACAAGTCCAATAATATTTTTGGAAAGTTTTTCACTTGAGGTAAAAACTCCATAATAAGGAAAAGGATGGCTCTGGAATCAAAAGAAAATCCAGAAAATTAAAAGTTTAAATTTCCTGGAAAAAAATTTAATTAATAAAACAAGGTCAAAATTTTGGGGTGTCACACCACTCGACCAGACCGAGTGGAAGAGACAAACTATCAGTTCGGTTTACACTCGACAAAATACAAAGACTACAGTCGACTGCCCGCAGTCGACCGTAGTCTCGGGGACTACACCCAGTGGGTGCACTCAGCGTGCCCCCACTAATTCAAAGTTCAATCAACGCTCCCAGTGGGTGTACTAACGCAAAGATTTTCGGAGCAAAGATTTTCAAAAGAGTCTTCAGATATCATATCCTAACAGAACAAGCGGCGACCAACTAACCTGAACGTTGCTTTGGAGAGCCGAGCTGGCGTCGTAGGCAGCCTGACTGGCGTCCCGCACCATCTTCATCTTCTCCATCATGACGCCCGCCTGGTGTATAGCTTCCTTGACAGCATTCACTTCGTCTTCTGGGACATGATGGGTCACAAAAACTGAAGGTGGGTCGACATGGGCCTGAGCAGTCGACGAAGAAGGCAAGGCACTCGACAGTGGCACGACGAAGGTAACAGAACCCCGATTGGCGTCGCCAGTGTCCTGAACGACTGGTTCCGCCCTCGGCATCGACTGTAGCGCCTCGCTTGCAGGAGCTCGCCTATTCTTCCTCATCAAAGACCTCTCAGGCTCTTCATCATCATCAGGGAGGTCAATAATGTTGGGAGCTGTGCAAAGTTCAATTGCCAAAATCATGTCACCCAATGATGCACATTGCAGTTGAATCAACCGAACAAAGACAGTATGGCAGAGATCATACCCAGATTAGAAGTGACCGCATCCTCCATCACCTCATCATCGTCCCTGTAAGATGAGGTCCCGGAAGTGGCAGCGCTGACAGTTCCAAAGTTCGTCCAGTTAAAACAAGAAAAACAAACAGCGCAGAGCATCGAGTGAATACAAAGAGAGACACTCACGCAGAAGCGAGGGGGATATCAATCTTGATCTTCGGGAACGCCTTCCGAGTCTTCGGCTCGGCAACTTTGGGGTACTTTGGCGCCTTCTCAGTCGGGGTTGGTGAAGAGATCCGAGGACGCTTCAAAGACTGACCAGCCTGAGCAGTTGCCTTTTCGTGGGTGCTCGGTCGTTCTTGGTCAAGCTTAGATCGCCTCTCCCTGCGAGGGGGCGACTCGACTTCTTCTCCATCGCTTGAGTCATCGCTACCTACATCCCCTTCACCATCGGAAGTCCACTCGCCACTATCGCCGCCACTCGCCTCACCTTCCAGAGCTTGCTCTTGCTCTCCGTTGGGCATTGAATACATTTCAATAATGTCCTGAAAGAAAGCAGGGAGAACAAAGTCAGTCGATGCAGTATAGGCAACTGCGCGAGTGAATTCAGATTACAAGCAAAAAACTTAGAATCAGACCTTCTCTGGTGCATGAGACTGGTTGAATGGGGGAACTCTCCTGGCTCCCCTGGGGTTATCCTTGTTTCCAGTAATGCCCGACAGCCACTTCTCCAGTGTGTCGTCATCGACCTCCTCCGGGTGAATCCGAGTGGAGTCTTCAAGACCTGAATACATCCACATCGGATGGTCTCGGGCTTGAAGAGGCTGAATGCGCCGCTGGAGGAAGACCTCCAAGAGATCCATACCGGTGACCCCGTCACGGATATGATGGACCACTCGCTCGACCACTACCCTCACCTGTGCTTTCTCCTCTGGGAGCACCTTCAAAGGGGATGGTTTCTTCACTCAGTCCATGGTAGAGGGAGGGAGGCCAGTCGACTGCCCTGGCATCGACTGGTCTTTACAGTAAAACCAGGTCGACTGCCATCCGCGAACTGAGTCGGGAAGAATCATGGCCGGAAAGGAGCTTTTCCCTCTCATGTGGATACCAAGACCCCACACATCTGGAAAATGTGGGTCCTCTCGTCACTCGGATTAGCCTTTTTCACTGTCTGGGAGGGACAAGTGAAAATATGCTTGAAAAGACCCCAGTGAGGCCGGCAACCCATGAATTTCTCACACAAAGAAATGAAAGCGACGAGATAAACGATTGTGTTGGGAGTAAATGGTGGAGTTGTGCCCCAAAGAAGTTCAAAAATCCTCGAAAGAAAGGGTGAGGAGGCAAGGAAAATCCATGGTCAACGTGGGTGGCAAGAAGAACGCGCTCACCCTCCCGGGATTGCCGCTCGGATTACTTCCGTGGAAGCCGCGCCGAGTCATAGGGGATCAGCCCTCCCTCGGCCAGGTCGTCGAGGTATTCTTGGGTGATCTTCGAGTGGATCTAGTCGCCCTGGATCTAGTCCTTCGGCAGGCCGGTTCGCGAGGAGGATCCGCCCCGACTGGTCCCCTTCCCCTTCGACCTCGCCGTCGCCTTCTTTGCCCGCTCCAGAGCCGCCGTCTTCTCCTTCCCCATCGTTGCCGGCGAGACGCGTACGGAATGGCGGCGCGAGAGCGAGAGTGAGCGCAGCGAAGGAGCATGAAGAGGAGAAGAGATAACGGGGACACACTGTTCAGGAGACCCCGGTCCAACGCCTTATATGAGGCCGCTTCCGAGTGGCTGACTGGTAGGCCCGGGTGGTTCTGTCAAATCCTGTAACAATCGCGCGCGCGATACGTGGCGAAAAAGGTGGCGCTGGGATCGAGGTGGCTCTGCTCTATCCCATCCGATTACTGCAGCCTCCCCCGTCCCGCGTGCTTCCCAAAATTCGGATCCCACGAAATCTACGGGCAGCGGAACAACTTGTCAGACCAAAGATCTCCTCCGCACCATCACTCGGAGCCTTTCAAGTAAAGAAACTCACTCGACAAAAACCTAAGAATGGATCAAGGCGATTGGAAAGGAAGTCGCTGCCATCGCTCAGGTTCATTGATCCGAAACAAGAAATGCTCATGGCATGAAAAGTGAGTCGGAGAAGTGCTCAATACCTTTCCCACTCAAACCTCGATCCATTCGGGGGCTAATGATGAAGCTATGTACCTAGGGTAGGGGCATGGACCTGTCCAAACTAACCTACCCAAGGACATCTCCAGAAGAAATCATCTTTCAATCGACTTGGAGGTGTTCCACTCGACAGACTCGAAGATACTCGACCAAGAAGCAACCACTCGACCAAGACCAAGCCACTCGACAGTCAGGAGACCTAAAGGCACTCTGCATGCTAACGGTCGGTTATTAAGTAGATTTTATGGTCATCATAGCACTTTATTACTAGCTTTACCAGTAACGCCCTGCCTTAATGTATATTGAACCCTTTGTAACGTGGGCTGGCTGGGGTCCTGGCGCACTGTATATAAGCCACCCCCTCCTCCGAGACAAGGGTTCGCACCCCTGTAATTCATACACGCCTAATCCAGTCGACCGCCTCCGGGCTCCGAGACGTAGGGCTATTACTTCCTCCGAGAAGGGCCTGAACTCGTAAACCTTGCGTTCTTACAACTTCTCCATAGCTAAGATCTTGCCTCTCGATACTTACCCCCTACACTACTGTCAGACTTAGAACCACGACATTAGTTGGTATTGTCTGTAAGTGATTTCTTTCTGTAATTTAAGTCTCAAGCTAGTTGTAGTGATCATTTTGATCAATCATTACCTGTAATTATCCTCACTATCTTCTTTCTGTGGTATTATGCAGGATGAAGATTTATGAAATTAAAAAAGGTGGACGCTATGGCATTGGGTTCATTGACCCAAATACCATTAATGAATACACATGGAAAATAGATCCATATGATGAAAAAAGTGTAAAGGAAAGCATGCTACAGTTCTTCAAGGAACTCAAATACAATGAAGATATACTACTTCCTTATAACTTCCAGTGAGTCACACTGTCTTGTACTACAAATTCTGTTTTTCCCTACTAGCTAGCTACATGTTTTTGCTTACATATGCCCCCTTAATTAAGAAATGCAAACGTGTGTGCATGCAGATTTCACTAGATCTTGTTAATCATTAAAGTTGATGAAGGAACAGTTGAAGTACTAGACTCACTACTTTAGAAAGCAAGTGACTACACCATCATGAAGGGGATAGTCAACATGTAATTTCAATCATTATTAACTATATCTCGGCCTATTTAACTAGTTCGTCATTTCCTGATAACAACTATTTAATAACCCATTTATTCATTTTCTTTGACGGCGGGCAGGGCTTGGGCAAAGTTCATCAGGGCCACTCCAGGCCCATGGAAACAAAATCTGAAATGGTATCGACCCAAGGTAAGTAATTAAGTAGTACTAGCTAGCTGCCATCTCTTTAATTATCATGCTTGATTAATTATTATATGATCAAATTCCATTCTCGTAAATGCCCTGAAGGAGGTGTCGGGGAATGATCTATGTGCATACTACGTTTGCGAGAACATTCGCATGATGGCGTCCGAAAGGAGCAAATCTCAAAGACAGGAGTGGGTACGATATCGATTGTCAGAACACTATTCACAATTTTACACCATT
Organism: Triticum aestivum; assembly: GCF_018294505.1. Taxonomy (NCBI): domain Eukaryota; kingdom Viridiplantae; phylum Streptophyta; class Magnoliopsida; order Poales; family Poaceae; genus Triticum; species Triticum aestivum. The sequence continues at coordinate 4,398,608 of NC_057797.1, forward strand.
ATCGATATCTAGTCACACAACTAATACACATGCATATTGATCTCCTTCTTAACAGTTCAAAGATGTGCGGGACAAGCTCCTAGCACAGGACCACATAGAAGCTATTCAAGAGGAAATAGCGGGATTTTTGCTCGACCAGGTCATAGATCCCAAAGGAGAATACTATTACCCGCTACCGCCCCCATCAACCACTTCCAATTGTTATCATGCTTCGAAGGCACCAATTAGCTAGGCTAATGCCACTGGCTCCGAAG
>NC_057797.1:4399123-4401044 GCF_018294505.1 Triticum aestivum
GGTGGTTATGAGACATTCGATGATATATATATATTATGATCGGTTCTACTAGAAATTCTATTTATATATATGTATAACGTGTACAATATGTAGTATCGTAAAATACCGGCAAACGAAAAATAATTAAATGAAAAACACAAATTAAATGAAAAAGAAATCATAAACCCAAACCCCCCCCAACCTTTTAATACCGGTTGGTGACACCAACCGGTACTAAAGGGCTCCCTGCCCCCGAAGCTGGCTCGTGCCACGTGGTTGCCCTTTAGCACCGGTTCATGCTGTACCGGTACTAAAGGGGGGGGGGGGCTTTAGTGCCTGCACTTTAGCACTGGTTACCAAACCGACACTAAAGGGCCTTACGAACTGGTGCTATTGCCCGGTTCTGCACTAGTGATACCTCGAACATTTCTATGCTTCCCTACTGTGCCAATATGGGTATTGAAATAGGCTGCTTCAGCCTGGATGATCAGTCCTACGTTGGTCCCGAGATTGACAGTAGACGGCCCTTGCGAGAGAATCACTTCTGATTCAAACCAAGCGTTTCCAACACCGACGAGTGGTTGAGCTAAAGTTTATTTCATTGTTTTGTTATTTGTTGTGTGAGAAAAACTTTACTAGAATGTTATGTTGGAAATGATCTATAATCCGACGTGTATGCTCGTTGTCCTTGTGGGTTGATGACTTGTTGTATGTAATCAATGGTACGTTTGCATATGCGTCCATGAACTCACACCTGCTAGTGGTGTCTAGATGAATAGTGCTAGTGATTTTAGTTGAAAAATTTAGATAGTGCTAATGATTTGTAGCTGCATATTTTGAAAAATCACAGTGTTAAAAGGTTGACAAATGGCAATGTTACTAGATAAACAAATGTCAATCTTGCCAGTTTGAGAAATCGCAACATACCCAAAATGACAGATATGCAGATCTTACTCAATTGTTTGAACGTGGTTGCACATGGGTCTTGCAAAACAACCGTTTGCGTTGAAGGGATGCAGAAATCCTGCTCGGCACATTTTCCCTTGTCTTCCTGGGGAAGTTGTCGGGTTTGCATACAGGTGTTCTAACTAAAACGTTTGCGATGAGTGTTTTATATTTAAAACCGTTTATATTTTTTTAAAGAAAATCATTTGATAAGTCTGTACATTAAGAGAGAAAAACGCAAGTTCATTCAAACCATATCTTTTATTCAGTCACACTGCGAATTTAAATTCATATGATCGAGAAATCCAGATACACTATTAAACCCCAAAAAACTATTTCTGGCGGCGGCGAAAGCGGCGTGTCGCACCGTCGTTGTCGTTGTCGTTCTCGAGGACGCTGTTGTTGAAGTCTTCAAGGCAGCACAAAATGTTCTTCACTTTTAAATCAAACATAATGTCGTCGCACGATGGACGGGCTGGGCGCGGAAGGACGGCAACTGGCGCCGCTGAGAGGTAGCGGTCGACGGTAGTGTCCCATGCCGCTCAGGGGGGGCGAACGGGCACAGGCTCGGGCGCGGCGGATGCAGCCAGACGCACGCGGACCGGCGACGCGGTGGGTGGAGGGGCGCGCACGGGCGCGGCGGGTGCAGCCAAATGCACGGGGGACGGTGCCACATTGGATGGAGGGGCGCACATGTGCACGAGCACGGGAGCTGGCGCTGGCATGTACACGAGCTCACACAGGTCCACGGAGACCTCGCTAACGCCCGTGGCTTCCAGCTCTGCGATAGTGCTTGGCGACCAACCCGTCAATGCTATGGGGATGGTCGCTGGCGCGGGCGCTGGGATGGGAGCTGGGACGGGAGCGGGGGCAGCAACCGCCATGGCCAACTCGTTCTGGGCCATGTCCATGAGCCCCCATTCCTCCTTATTTTCTATCTCCTCCGGCTAGAAGTCGACTTCACCAAACTTGAAGACTAGTGGGAGATGATCATTCT
>NC_057797.1:4401355-4428471 GCF_018294505.1 Triticum aestivum
ATTAATGGAGAGGAAGGCGGGCGGCCATGGAAGTCCAAGGGCTCGCTTCCCAGTGAGCCTGCACAGCATACAGCTCGCACGCTTCCCGGTGAGCCTGCGCATTGGAGGACAACGTGCATGCCTCTCAGTCAACCTGCGCACCGGGCTGCGCTCGCACGCCTCCCATTCAGTCAAGGTCAAACAGCTGTCCGCACAGCATCTCCTACAACCATTAGAACCAAGACACGTGGCGTCATGTGAATGGTTAACATAACACAGACAGTTTGAATTATACAAACGTTTGAGATATTAAAGTGGGAGCTATTTTTTTCAAAATGCCTTTGTTGGATGTCATTATTCGAGTGCGCCTTCTTTCAAAATGGACACGAAAAATACCACATCATGTCGGGTGCCATTCCATGATAGCATGCCAAGTTTCATGAATTTGAGATGAGTTTTGGATTTACTAGAATTTAAAAACCAGGCATCTCAATGTTTCGTCTGCAATCAATGGTGCACTGGTGTTTGAAATTCATTCCCATTTCTTGCATGGGACCTAAGCATGCACCCGAGGACACATATTTGATTTTTTAACCAATTTATATGCAATGGAGCATGTGCATGTAGTTCAAATTTGAATTATGCAAATAAATGCATTAAAAACTTAGTTAATTCATAAACATGTCCAAAAGAACCCCAAAAAATCACAAAAATTGACAAATGACTCCCGTTGTTCTATGTTGACACGAGAAAATTTTTCGGAAGCAATAAGAGGCAGTGGATATCTTTTCGTCCCCAAAGGTGTGACGTTCCATACCGAAACCATGATGCTTGTTGTCAGAAGCTTTGGTTTGTGAGCAGCATATACCCAAACCTGCCCCAAACGGGACAAAAAAATTACCCCGGCATGTTGATGCCACTCCATGAAGGCATGCCAAGTTTAATGAATTTCAGACGAGTTTTGGATTTACTCAAAGTTTAATCAACGGTGCCTTGGTGTTTGAAATTCATTCCCATTTCTTGCATCGGACCTAAGCATGCACCCAAGGACACAGATTTGATTTTTCAACCAATTTATATGCACTGGAGCATGTGCATGTAGTTCAAATTTGAATTATGCACATAAATGCATTGAAAACTCAGTTAATGCATAAAAATCTCCAAACCCCGAAAAATCCAAAAATTCACACAACACTCCTGTTGTTCTATGTTGGCACGGGACAATTTTTGAAAGCAATAAGAGGCAATGGATATCATTTCGTCCCCAAAGGTGGGACGTTTCCTACCGAAACCATCATGCTTGTTGTGAGAAGCTCTGGTTTGTGAGAAGCATATAACCAAACCTTCCCCAAATGGGACAAATTTTTTAACACGACATGTTGAAGCCGCTCCATGATAGCGTGCCAAGTTTCATGAATTTCAAACGAGTTTTGGATTTACTAGAATGTAAAAACGAGGCATCTCAATGTTTTGCCGGCAATCAACGGTGCCCTGGTGTTTGAATTTCATTCCCATCTCTTGCTCGGGACCTAGAAATTCACCCAAGGACACAAATTAGATTTTTCAACCAACCTTAGTGCATTGGAGCAAGTGCATGTTGTTCAAATTTGAATTATGCACATAAATGCATTGAAAACCCAGTTAATGCATGAAAATGTCCAAACGAACCCCAAAAATTGACACAACACTCATGTTGTTCTATGTTGACACGAGAAATTTTTTGAAAGCAATAAGAGGCAATGGATATCATTTTTTTCCCCAAAGGTGGGATGTTCCCTACCGAAACCATCATGCTTCTTGTGATAAGCTCTGGTTTGTGAGAAGCATACCGAGGAACAATCCCCCAAAGCAGTTTGTGAATGGAGCTTTGAGCAAGGAGATCGAAAATGGCAGCAAAATGAGCTAGAACATGGGTTTGAGCTATGGGAGGATTTTTTATGGAGGAAGACGAAGTGTGTGGCTGCAAGAATAAGTGGAGGGGGCCCACGTGGGGTCTACGCGGCAGGGGGCTTCCTGGACCCTCATGGCCAGGTGGTGTGGTCCCCTGGTGTGTTCTCAGTGCCAATAATTCTTAAATATTCTATAAAAATCATCTAAAATTTTCAAGACATTTGGAGAACTTTTATTTTCGGGGTATTTTTTATTGCAAGGATAATTCAGAAAACAGATGGAAAATATTATTATTTCTTTATTTAATCTAAATAACAGAAAGTAAAAAGAGGGTACAAAGAGTTGCACTACTGGAATCAGCTTCTTTGCCGTCTGTCATGGCAGAAGGCAAAGGCATAGATCCCGGACGGCAAACATGTTTGCCGTCTGCCAGCGGATGGCAAACTGTCCCGCTGAACACGTGCCATCAAAGGCCTTCTTTGCCATCCCCTTCATGGAAACGGACGGCAAAGGATTGTGTCGGCCGCCATCCGAGGCCATCAGACGACATAGACAACAAATGGTAGTGCGGTGGCATGACAGCCGTTAGGGGGTTAACGGCGTCCTTTGTCGTCGCCAGCGGAAGACAAAGAGTCAAAGCTCTTTATCGTCTGCTGACAGACGGCAAAGAGCTCAGCTAGGCAATACTTGGAAGCTGCCACGTGTCCAGCTATGCTATCTGCCAGCGGACCGCAAAGTGATTTGGATCTTTGTCATCTGTTTGCAGACGACAAAGTGACCAAATAGGCAGCCAGTGTTCCCGATTTTTACAGGTAGCTGCCACGTGTCCTCTTTGCCGTCCGCTAGCAGACAGCAAAGAGGCTACATATCCCCTATTTTTATTTGAATCCATATAATTTCACAGGAATTCAAACACATATATACATATTTTTTTCACATGCACAGTAGACATATGATGGCTCCAAGAAATAGCTCCTTCCATGATCAACATACATACATAATAAGAAACAGAGTTCCATCCATACATATTACAGTAACATCAAAATGTTCATCCAACACATTGTTCCATGCATCCATATAACAAGTTCCACATTTTTCATCGATACAAACGAAAAAAGATAAGGGAAACAAGCACTCGATCCATGCAAGCTTCCATATATTGAATTAAATATGCAAAATGGGAAACAAGAAAGTTAGAAGAAGAAGACTAGAATCAGAAGAAGAAGAAGAAGAAAATGAAGAAGAAGAAGAAGAAGAAGAAGAAGTAAGCATAACTTCTTCTTCTTCTTCCTCTTCTTCTTCTTCTTCTTCTTCTTCTTCTTTTCTTCCTATCCATTCTTTTCTTCCTCTTCATTGATTTTCTTCATCTTATTATGTCATTTGTGGACTAAATAGGCTAAATTATGTCATAAATGGACTAAATAGGCTAAATAAGAAGAAAAATTCCATTTTGGAGCTTACCTGCCTAATTTTGACATTTTTGACCTAACTAAGATTATTATGCCATTTTTGATATGACTTCATTTTGGAGAAGAAGAAGAAAACTAGAAGAAGAAGAAGAAGAAGAAGATATCTTCTTCTTCTTCTTTTCTTCCTATTCCTTCTTTCCTTCCTCTTACTTGATTTTCTTCATCTTATTATGTCATTTGTGGACTAAATAGGCTAAATTATGTTAAAAATGGACTAAATATGCTAAATAAGAAGAAAAATTCCATTATCACGAAGGTGTAGGAATGGTCGGGGCTGCGCCAGTGCCAGACGGAGTTGAAGGACCGGTCGGGGTTTCGGCATTGGCAGAAAGAGTGGTCGAGGCTTGTCGGGAGCCATGCTACACCAAATATCAATTCCAATAATGTCTCGTTAGCAAGTTCGCAAACTGAAATGTGAAAAGTAGTAAGCAACGACCATTCAAATCAAACTCATCGTGGTCGCCGGAGCAATCTGGATCATCGGCGAAGGGGCCTGACCGTTTTTCTCGCACATGGTCTGCACATTTGGTTCTCAGGAGTCAGTCATATTATATAGTAATGCGAACATTACGTGCATGATTGGGCTAATATGAATGAGAAACGTACCACGATGAGCTCGTATAGGGCCTGGTTAGCGTTGTCGTTCCGGTTCCTCTCCTCCTCCAACAACTTTGCCGTCCTCTCCTCCATCTCCCTCGTCCTCTTCGTCGCCTCCCTTTTTGCCTCCCTTTTTGTCTCCTCCAAAAGCGTCTGCGTCTTCAAGCTCTCTTTCTCAACAGTGTCCTGCAACACACCACTCCTCGTTAGCATTGTAATCATCGATGGACACACACACAATGTAATGGAGGAAAGGTGAGAGAGTCCATATAACTAACCACCATGGCGAGCTCCGCGGGCCGTGCACGAGGCGTTATCTCAGGATCAGAGCTACTCAGGCACTTCTTGATCTGTGGAGAGTCTTAGGACAACGTATCAGTCCATCACCAACGGCTTGAGAGCCATGGGACCTCCCGCCACCAAATATCATCACCATCTCTGTATCAAAAGGATCTTGGCTCTAGTTAAAGTCCTCCCCTTTCCTTGCCTTCTCCTTGTCTCTATACTTCACAAGCTTATGGTGGGAGGACTTGTTGGTGAAGCTCTCTGGATGATCTAGGTCAGACTCTGTGAATGGTTTGGCCTTCTTGTACGGGGCCATATGGGCCATGCCATAGAGGCCGAACAGACTTGGCACAGGCTTCTTGTGGTGGTGCGCCTGAGAGAGAGGAACAAAATATTAGTTAAGGGCTCAATCTAGCATGAAGAATGATATTGCTATGTAAATAGGTCATTTTGGAGCTAATAAAGGTTATTATGTCATTTTCGAGGAAAATGAGCTAAGTTTAGGTCATTTTCGAGGTAACCAAGATTATTATGCCATTTTTGACCAAAGTATGCTAATTATGTCATTAGTGAGCTATCCAAGGTTATTATGTCATTTTAGAGCTAATTGTGTCATGAATGAACTAGCTAAGATTAGTTTAGGTCGTTATTGAGCTATCAAAGGTAGTTATGCCATTTTTAGTAACCTTAGCATATTAAGTCATTTTATAGAGCTATCTAAGGTTATTATGTCATTTTATAGCTAATTATGTCATGAATGAACTAGCTAAGATTAGTTTAGGTCGTTATTGAGCTATCGAAGGTACTTATGCCATTTTAACTAACTAAAGCATATAAAGTCATTTTATAGAGCTATCTAAGGTAGTTATGTCATTTTTTAACTAACTGAGCATATTAAGTCATTTTGGAATGGATAAATGCTAGCATGAAGAATGAAATTGCATACCCAGTTATCCCCGTACTCAAATAGGTTGGAGCTCCCTTGATGGTGTGTCACACCTTCCATTTGGTCGCGCTTATCCTTGGCCCTCTGGTGTTCGACTAGCCATTCGGGAGAGCACCACGCATCCACCAACGCCTCCCAACAATCCATTTTATCCACACACCATCTCGGGGGCACCTAAGTTAGTTAAGAGAAATTTCAGCGCTATGCCTACGAATCAAATCAAGAAAACTAAGTTCAAGGCCTTAAGAATAGGTAATTACCTGTATGTACTTCTGCTTACTTAGAAACTTGCCGCGACACTTCGTCTTGGCCCTCCTAATAACCTTCGAGGCGTAGTAGTCTCGAACGGCCTGCACCCAGGCCTCGTGCTGTAAGTTTTGAAGTAGGCACTTGCACTTGATTTCGACAACCATAGACGCGGCCTCCTGCTCTCCCTCTGAAACCCTGTAGAAGGTATGAAATCAAACAAGACAACACTAATTAGTATAATCACTAGGTAATCACTAGGTAGTGTTGACTTTTAATTCTATAAAGGAGAAATTACCCAAAACCGACAGAACACCATGTCAGCCACCATCTCGCACAATACACCGCCGACCATCTCCCCCGGCAGGGCCGGGGCAACCGAGTATAGCTCCTAGCTTAGTGCTAGGTGTGGAACCGAACCCTCAACGGGCAACGTGACCCACCCAGGGAAGTGTTGCCGACAAATCACACAAAGGACCTAGTTGGGCCTGCGAACACCATGGGGGTGTACGCAGCCCCTGCAGTATGAGAAGGCCAACGCATTAGATATTAATTTGAAGGGACATGAAGGCAAAAGGTTAAAAAATATTAAATGCACTTACTTCAACCCTTTAGGCATAATCAACCACCTCTGGTCCGGTGTCGCCAGCACGGGCGGGAGATTTGTACAGCCACGCTTGTAGACCTTCTTTCCCTTCTCAACCAGCTCATCTTCACTGTAGCTATCATCCGATGTGTGTATCCTGATAACTAGACCACCCAATGGGGCCTGTAGGATTAAAACCTGAAAGTATGTGTGTATCCGATGTTGGTTGAGCCGTGTCGTGGATCACAAGCTAGCTATGCCTCCGTCGATGCCCATGGAATTTTGAGTGCGTAGTTATGTATGCGCGGTACGTAGGCCACTGCTTGATCGAGACAGAGACGGAGGCCGTGTTGCTAGTTGAGCTCCTGATGAGCCGAGCTCTCCTTCTGTAGAGTAGTTCGGACCCTCTTAAGGGTGTCCGAGGGCTCGGCAGCCGAATGAAGGTTCTGCGTGAGAAGGCCGCTTTGTACTTCTGCTGCTAGGGCAGTTGTGTGCTCTTCTGTACGGAGAGAGCGTTCCGTATTGCCATTGACTGTTATGACGCCACGTGGCTTGGGCATCTTGAGCTTGAGATAATCATAGTGTGGTACTGTGTTGAATCGAGCAAACGTAGTTCGTCCGAGCAGTGCATGATAGCCGCTGTGGAATGGGATGATATCGAAGACTAACTCCTCATTTTGGAAGTTGTCCGCAGATCCAAAGACAACCTCTAGTGTGATTGAGCCCATACAATGGGCCTCTACACCTGGAATGACTCCTTTAAAGGTGGTATTTGTAGGCTTGATCCTTGATGGGTTAATGCCCATTTTTCACGCTGTATCCTGATAGAGCAGATTGAGGCTGCTACCCCCGTCCATAACAACACGAGTCAGGTGGAACCCATCAATTATAGGGTCTATGACTAGTGCGGCTGAGCCTCCATGACGGATACTGGTCGGGTGATCCCAACGATCAAAAGTGATTGGGCATGATGACCATGGATTGAATTTTGGGGCGACTGGCTCTATCGCGTAGACATCCCTGAGTGCACACTTGCACTCCCTCTTGGGGATGTGGGTAGCATATATCATGTTCACTGTTTTGACCTGATGGGGAAACTTCTTTTGTCCCCCTGTGTTCGGTTGTCGTGGCTCTTCATCATCGTCCTTGCTTTGCGATCCCTTTTCCCTGTTCTCGGGTTTAATTTGCCGGCCTATTTGAAAACCCAGCACTCTCTATTTTTATGATTAGCAGGCTTGTTGAGGGTGTTGTGAATCTGGCATGGACGATCAAGTGTGCGGTCCAAGCTGGATGGGCCCGAATTGTTCTTTTGGAATGACTTCTTCCGCTGACCGGACTTAGAGCCTCTGAATCCGGCGTTGACCACCGTATCCTCGGTGTTGTCACTATTGTTTCGGCACTTGTATCTATTGCGTTGAGACTTGTCTTTGTTGCTTTTAACTTTAGGGGTACCGACGTCACTTGCATTGTTTTTGCTACGGGCCAACCAACTCTCTTCGCCGGCACAAAAGCGGGTCATGAGTGTCATGAGGGCCGCCATGGATTTTGGCTTTTCTTGGACGAGGTGGGCAGTGAGCCATTCGTCATGGATGCTATGCTTGAAAGATGCTAGAGCTTCGGCGTCCGGACAGTCGACAATTTGGTTCATTTTAGTTAATAACCTTGTCCAGAATTTCCTGGTGGACTCTCCGGGCTGTTGAACTATATGACTTAAGTCATCAGCGTCCGGAGGTCGAACATATGTACCTAGGAAGTTATCAAGGAAAGCCTCTTCCAAGTCCTCCCAACTACCAATGGAATTTTCAGGCAGACTGTTTAGCCAATGTCGAGCCGGCCCTTTGAGTTTTAGAGGTAGGTATTTTATGGCGTGGAGGTCATCTCCGCGGGCCATATGGATGTGGAGAATGAAGTCCTCGATCCACACCGCGGGGTCCGTGGTTCCATCATATGATTCTATGTTCACAGGATTGAATCCTTCGGGGAATTCGTGATCCAGGACATCATCAGTCAAGCAATGAGGGTGTGCGGGGCCTCTATATCGGGTCGTATCATGACGCAGCTCTGATAGAGTCCGTCTGTGGTGTTAAGCACGCGCATGATTAGGTTTGTCACATCCGAATAGGTGGCTGTGGTCACGTGTCGAGGCGTGTCCTCGTGATCCGTAGATTGATCTTGTATGTCCTGCTTTATTTTTCAGGTTCTTCCGGAGGTCATATGTATGGCCGTGAGCTGATTTACCTCTGCCTGAGTGATGAGGCGGGGCGGCCTGGTGTTCGTCATGAGTTGTCGTTTTGTCCCGACCACGTGGCGGTCGGTCGTCTTTATTGTGCGATGGTGGTATGTACTCCGGCGCGTCCTCGTCGAACTGAGGTAGCAATTTGCGCTTTGGGTAGCTTTTGGTTGTGCGCTTGAGGCCGTATTCTTCGGCTGCTAGGACATCGGTCTATTTATCATTGAGCAGATCTTGGTCAGCTTGAAGTTGTTGCTGCTTCTTTTTCAGGCTCTTTGCCGTGGCTATTGGCTGGCGCTTGAAGCGCTCCTGCTCAAGAGGTTCCTTGGGCACGATGAAATCTTCGGTGCCGAGGCTTGATAACCCACAAGTATAGGGGATCGCAACCGCTTTCGAGGGTAGAGTATTCAACCCAAATTTATTGATTCGACACAAGGGGAGCCAAAGAATATTCTCAAGTATTAGCAGCTGAGTTGTTAATTCAACCACACCTGGAAACTTAGTATCTGCAGCAAAGTGTTTAGTAGCACAGTAATATGATAGTAGTGGTAACGGCAACAAAAGTAAAGACAACAAAAGTAATGTTTTTGGTATTTTGTAGTGATTGTAACAGTAGCAGCGGGAAAGTAAATAAGCGTAAACCAGTATATGGAAAACTCGTAGGCACCGGATCAGTGATGGATAATTATGCCGGATGCGGTTCATCATGTATCAGTCATAACATAGGGTGACACAGAACTAGCTCTAATTCATCAATGTAATGTAGGCATTGATTCCGTATATAGTCATACGTGCTTATGGAAAAGAACTTGCATGGCATCTTTTGTCCTACCCTCCCGTGGCAGCGGGGTCCTATTGGAAACATAGGTATATTAAGGCCTCCTTTTAATAGTGAACCGAAACAAGGCATTAGCACATAGTGAATACAAGAACTCCGCAAACTATGGTCATCACCGGGAGTGGTCCCGATTATTGTCACTTCGGGGTTGCCGGATCATAACACATAGTAGGTGACTATAGAGTTGCAAGATAGGATCAAGAACTCACATATATTCATGAAAACATAATAGGTTCAGATCTGAAATCATGGCACTCGGGCCCCAGTGACAAGCATTAAGCATAGCAAAGTCATAGCAACATCAATCTCAGAACATAATGGATACTAGGGATCAAACCCTAACAAAAATAACTCGATTACATGATAAATCTCATCCAACCCATCACCGTCCAGCAAGCCTACGATGGAATTACTCACGCACGGCGGTGAGCATCATGAAATTGGTGATGGAGGATGGTTGATGATGACAACGGCGACGAATCCCCATCTCCGGAGCCCCGAACAGACTCCAGATCAGCCCTCCTGAGAGGTTTTAGGGCTTGGTGGTGGCTCCGTATCGTAAAACGCGATGATTTCTTCTCTCTTATTTTTTTCTCTCCGAAAGCGGATATATAGAGTTGGAGTTGGCGTCGGAGGGTTTCTAGGGGGGCCACGAGGTAGGGGGGCGCGCCCTGGGGGGGGGCGCCCCCCACCCTCGTGAGAAGGGTGTGGGCCCCCTGGTCTTCATATTTGCCGAGGATTTTGTATTGTTTTTTCTAAGATGTTCCGTGGAGTTTCAGGTCATTCCGAGAATATTAGTTTTCTGCACATAAAACAACATCATGGCAATTATGCTGAAAACAGCGTCAGTCCGGGTTAGTTCCGTTCAAATCATACAAGTTAGAGTCCAAAACAAGGGCAAAAGTGTTTGGAAAAGTAGATACGACGGAGACGTATCAACTCCCCCAAGCTTAAACCCTTGCTTGTCCTCAAGCAATTCAGTTGACAAATTGAAAGAAAGAAAGAAAAACTTTCACAAACTCTGTTTGCTCTTGTTGTTGTAACTATGTCAAGCCAGCATTCAAGTTTTCAGCATAGATCATAACTAACCACATTTGCAATAATTCTCAGGTCTCATAATTACTCATATCAATAGCATAATCAACTAGCAAGTCATAATAATAAATCTCGGATGACAACACTTTCTCAAAACAATCATAATATGATATAACAAAATGGTATCTCGCTAGCCCTTTCTGAGACCGCAAAACATAAATGCAGAGCACCTTTAAAGATCAAGGACTGACTAGACATTGTAATTCATGGTAAAAGAGATCCAATCATAGTCACACCCAACATAAATTAATAGTGATGAATGCAAATGACAGTTGTGCTCTCCAGCTAGTGCTTTTTAATAAGATGGTGGTGACTCAACATAAAAGTAAATGGATAGGCCCTTCGCAGAGGGAAGCAGGGATTTGTAGAGGTGCCAGAGCTCGGTTTTGCAATAGAGGTGCCAGAGCTCGGTTTTGCAATAGAGGTATACTTTCATTGTCAACGTAACAACTAAGAGATGGTGATATCTTCCATGCTACACACATTATAGGCGGTTCCCAGACAGAATGGTAAAGTTTATACTCCCCCTCCACCAACAAATATAAATCCATGGCTTGCTCGAAACAACGAGTGCCTCCAACATACATCAGGTCCCAGGGGGAGTTTTGTTTGAAATTAATTTTGATTTAGTTTGCATAAAGCATGTGACTGGGCATCCCAGTGACCAACCATTTTCTCGTGAGTGAGGAGCGGAGTCCACTCCTCTTGAGAATAACCCGCCTAACACGGAAGATAAGGACAGCCTTGGTTGATACATGAGCTATTCGAGCATACAAAACAGAATGTTTATTTGAAGGTTTAGAGTTTGTCACATACAAATATACTTGGAACGGCAGGTAGACACCGCATATAGGATGGTATAGTGGACTCATATGGAATAACTTTAGGGTTTAAGGGATTGGATGCACAAGCAGTATTTCCGCTTAGTACAGGTGAAGGCTAGCAAAAGACTGGGAAGCGGCCAACTAGAGAGCGACAACAGCCATGTACATGCATTAAAATTAATAAACATTGGATGCAACCATGAGTAGGATATAATCCACCATGAACATAAATATCGTGAAGGCTATGTTGATTTGTTTCAACTACATGCGTGAACATGTGCCAAGTCAAGTCACTTAAATCATTCAAAGGAGGATACCACCCCATCATACCACATCATAAACATCTTAATAGCATGTTGGCACACAAGGTAAATCATTATAACTCATAGCTAATCAAGCATGGCACAAGCAACTACGATCTCTAATTGTTTATTCATAATAAGCTGAATCAAGAACGCGGGACTCATCATATTTACAAAAACAAAAGAGGTCGAGTTCATACCAGCTTTTCTCATCTTGGTCAGTCCATCATATATCATCATAATTGCCTTTCACTTGCACGACCGAACGGTGTGAATAATAATAAGACTGTACGTGCATTGGACTAAGCTGGAATCTGCGAGCATTCAATAAACAGGAGAAGACAAGGCAATATGGGCTCTGGGTTAAATCAATAATGCATGTAAGAGCCACTTCAACAATTTAATTATGGTCTTCTCCTACTGACCCCCAAAGAAAACAAAAGAAATAAAACTATTTACACAGGAAAGCTCCCAACAAGCAAAAGAAGAACATGAAATATTTTTGGGTTTTCTTCTTAATTACTACTAAAGCAGAAAAAAACTACTACTAATTTTTTTTGGTTTTCTTAAGGTTTTATTAAACACACAAGAAGAAAGAATAAAAGGAAATAAACTAGCATGGATGATACAATGAAAAAGTATGAGCACCGACATCTAGCAATGAGTGTGTGTGAACATAAATGTAATGTCGGTGAGAAATACGTACTCCCCCAAGCTTAGGCTTTTGGCATAAGTTGGTCTATGGACACGGCTGGCCTAGCGGATATCCATAATAATAGTTGTTGGGGTCGTAGTATGATGAGGAAGGATAGTTGGGATCATACTGATGTGCAGCGATTATCGCCTGCTGAGCTACAGCGTGGAGTCGATCTACCTCCGCTCTCCTCTCGTACTCTTCTGCCTCCTCTCTGGTAATAACATATCTTCCTTTTTCTGTGAATCAAAGAAGGCAGGGGCAGGGAGAGTAATACGGAAAACACGTCGTTTATCAAAAATTAAACGATATAAGAGAGGTGATTCACGCCTCTCGACAAAACTGGTGCGAAGCCATAGAGTTATAATCTAAATATGCAGGAGGCAACTCCATATCATCCTCGCGAATGTCTATTTCAAGAAAATGAGCTTAGCGGGTTGCATAAATTCCTCCAGAGAAATCTCCATTATGTCTATTATGATGCAACCTACGAGCTACAATGGCTCCCATATGATAAGATTGGTCTCCTAACACAGCACTCCTAAGGATGCTAAGATCGGGGACACACATGTGACATGCTTCGTCCTTAGCATTTATGCATCTACCGATGAAAAGAGCAAAATAATGTATAGCAGGAAAGTGAATGCTCCCTATGGTAGCCTGCATTATATCTCTAGATTTCCCCATAGTTATACTAGCAAGAAAGTTTCTAAATTCAGATTTAGGGGGATCCCTAACACTACCCCATGATGGAATTTTGCAAGCAGAAGTGAAATCCTCTAAGTCCATGGTATAAGATTTGTCATAGAGATCAAACATGACTGAAGGAGAATTACGCGAAGATGAATACTCAAACCTCCTCACAAATGAACTTGTGAGATCATGATACTGGGTGCATTTGTTAGCCTCAAAATCCTCAAGACCGGCATTGCACAAATAGGCTTTGAATTCTTCTTTAATTCCCGCACAGTCCATAAAATTTTCTGACGGCCATTTCCAAGGCCGTACTGGAGCGTCTCTTGGTGGATCCTCGTCAGTCTCTCGCATAGCAATCCTGGGTCCTTGCTTCTTAGAGGAACCACCTTGGAACATCTTCCTAAGCATATTGTTTTTTCTGAAAAATTCTGAAATTTTAGTAACTTCAAACAAAAGTAAACCAACTTCAGCAAAACTGATAGCAACTACTCCTACAAGTGCCTAGAGCCTATATCAAGCATTAGAACTACTTGGAACCATATAAATTTGACATGCAAGCTCAAGAACATGGTCACCTATGCAGCACAATTTGCAAAGAATAAAGCACTAGAACAAAAACTAATTGGACCAATGGAGGAGTCACATACCAAGGAACAATCTCCCCAAGCAGTTTTGCGAGAGGTGCTTTGAGCAAGGAGATCGAAAATCACAGCAAAAGTGGCTGGAACTCGTGCTTGAGTTGGTTTTTCGGGTTTGTGTGAGACAGGGGAAGAAGATGGGTGCTGGGATAAGTGGAGGAGGGCCACTATGGGCCCACGAGGCAGGGGGGCACGCCCTATAGGGGGGAGCGCCCACCACCCTCGTGGCCAGGTGGCAACTCCTCCCGCGGTAATTTTTGCACAGTGAATCCTCAAATATTCCCGAAAAAATCATATTAAATTGGCATGTCATTCTAAGGACTTTTATTTTCAGGATATTTTTATATTGCACGGATAAGCCAGGAAACAGATAGAAAAATAATAGTTTTACTTTATTTCTACTAATTAACAGAAAAATATAGAGAGGGTACAGAAGGTTGTGCTTCTAGTTTCATCCATCTCATGCTCATCAAAAAGAATCCACTAACAAGGTTGATCAAGTGTTGTTAACAAACTCATTCCGATAATCATGAAACCGGAGAAATTTCGAATAACACTAAGTTACCTCAACGGGGATATGCACATCCCCTATAATAAGTATATCATATTTCTTCTTGACAGTAGGAAGAGGAAATTCAAATCCTCCAAATATAATCAATGGAATTTTTCCAATGGAGTTGATACTATGAACTTGAGGTTGTTTCCTCGGAAAGTGTACCGTATGCTCATTACCATTAACATGAAAAGTGACATTGCCTTTGTTGCAATCAATAACAGCCCCTGCAGTATTAAGAAAAGGTCTTCCAATAATAGTAGACATACTATCATCCTCGGGAATATCAAGAATAACAAAGTTCGTTAAAATAGTAATGTTCGCAACCGCAACAGGCACATCCTCACAAATACCGACAGGTATAGCAGTTGATTTATCAGCCATTTGCAAAGATATTTCGGTAGGTGTCAGCTTATTCAAGTCAAGTCTATGATATAAAGAGAGAGGCATAACACTAACACCGGCTCCAAGATCACATAAAGCAGTTTTAATATAATTTCTTTTAATGGAGCAAGGTATAGTAGGTACTCCGGGATCTCCAAGTTTCTTTGGTATTCCACCCTTAAAAGTATAATTAGCAAGCATGGTAGAAATCTCAGCTTCCGGTATGTTTCTTTTATTAGTAATGATATCCTTCATATATTTAGCATAAGGATTTGTTTTGAGCACATCAGTTAATCGCATACGCAAAAGGTTAGGCCTAATCATTTCAGCAAAGCATTCAAAATCCTCATCATCCTTTTTCTTGTATGGTTTGGGAGGAAAAGGCATGGGTTTCTGAACCCAAGGTTCCCTTTCTTTACCATGTTTCCTAGCGACAAAGTCTCTTTTATCATAATGTTGATTCTTTGATTGTGGGTTATCAAGATCAACAGCAGGTTCAATTTCTACATCATTGTCATTACTAGGTTGAGCATCATCATGAACATCAGCATTAATATCTTTATTAGGTTCATGTTCATTACCAGATTGTGTTTACAGCATCAGACGTAGATATATCATTTGGATTATCAGGTGGTTCAGCAATAGGTTCACTAGAAGTTTGCACAGTTCTATCATTTTTCTTTTTCTTCTTTTTAGAAGAACTAGGAACATCAATTTTATTTCTTTGAGTATCTTGCTTGATTCTCTTAGGGTGGCCTTCAGGATACAAAGGTTCCTGAGTCATTCTACCAGTTCTAGTAGCCACTCTAATAGCATAATCATTTTTCTTACTATTCATTTCATCAAGCACTTATTTTTGAGCTTTAAGTACTTGTTCTACTTGAGTGTTAACCATAGAGGCATGTTTGCTAACAAGTTTAAGTTCATATTTAATATCAGCCATAGAATCACCCAAGTGTCTAATCATATAAGTATTTTCTTTTAATTGTCTACCAAAATAAGCATTGAAGTCTTCTTGCTTATACATAAAGTTATCAAACTCATCCAAGCACTGACTAGCAATTTTAGTAGGAGGGACTTCAGCTTTATCATATCTATAGAGAGAATTTACCTTTACTACCTGTGTCGGGATATCGGGATCAGGAGGTTCTTCAACAAATAAATAATTGAGATCATAAGTTTCTTCAACAGGCGGTGAATTAAGACCATGTATTTCTTCAATAGGAGGTAAATTCTTAACTTCTTCAACTTTAATACCTTTTTCTTTCATAGATTTCTTTGCCTCTTGCATATCCTCAGGACTGAGAAATAGAGCACCTCTCTTCTTCAGAGTTGGTATAGGAATGGACTCAGTAATTGGAGCAGGAGCTGGCTCAGGAGGTGCCCAATTATTTTCATTTGTCAATATATTATTCAATAGAATTTCAGCTTCATCCGGTGTTCTTTCCCTGAAAAGAGAACCAGCACAACTATCCAGGTAATCTCTGGAAGCATCGGTTAGTCCATTATAAAAGATATCAAGTATTTCGGGTTTCTTAAGAGGATGATCAGGCAAGTCATTAAGTAATTTGAGAAGCCTCCCCCAAGCTTGCGGGAGACTCTCTTCTTTAATTTGCACAAAGTTGTATATTTCCCTCAAGGCAGCTTGTTTCTTATGAGCAGGGAAATATTTAGCAGAGAAGTAATAAATCATATCCCGGGGACTACGCACACAACCAGGATCAAGAGAATTAAACCATATCTTAGCATCACCCTTTAATGAGAAAGGAAATATTTTGAGTAAATAGAGGTAACGCGATCTCTCATCATTAGTGAACTGGGCAGCTATATCATTTAACTTAGTAAGATGTGCCACAACAGTTTCAGATTCATAGCTATAAAACAGGTCAGATTCAACCCAAGTAATTATATCAGGATCAACAAATAATTCATAATCCTTATCAGGAACACATATAGGTGAAGTAGCAAAAGCAGGGTCGGGTCTCATTTTATCTCTAAGTGATTCTTTGTTCCATTTAATTAATAACCTCTTAAGCTCATATATATGTTTGCAAGCAAAAATAGCGGCAAAAGATTCTATATCAAAAAGATAGCCCTCAGGAATAACAGGCATATTTTCATCATCACTAGCATCATCGTATTCAGATTCAATAATTTCTTTTTCTCTAGCCCTAGCAATTTGTTCATCAAGAATTCACCAAGGGGCACAGTAGTATCACACATAGAAGCAGTTTCATCATAAGTATCATCCATAGCAGAAATGGCATCATCAATAACATGCAACATATCAGAACGAATAGCAGAAGCAGGTGTAGGTGTCGCTAGCTTACTCATAACAGAAGGTGAATCAAGTGCAGAGCTAGATGGCAGTTCCTTATCTCCCCTCGTAGTTGAGGGATAGATCTTGGTTTTTGGATCTATCAAGTTCTTCATAATGATAAGCAGATATAAATCCCAATTGACTCAAAGAATAGAGCTATGCTCCCTGGAAACGGCGCCAGAAATTAGTCTTGATAACCCACAAGTATAGGGGATCGATACAGCTTTCGAGGGTAGAGTATTCAACCCAAATTTATTGACTCGACACAAGGGGAGCCAAAGAATATTCTCAAGTATTAGTAGCTGAGTTGTCAATTCAACCACACCTGGAAACTTAGTATCTGCAGCAAAGTGTTTAGTAGCACATTAATATGATAGTAGTGGTAACGGCAGCAAAAGTAAAGACAGCAAAAGTAATGTTTTTGGTATTTTGTAGTGATTGTAACAGTAGCAGCGGGAAAGTAAATAAGCGTAAACCAATATATGGAAAACTCGTAGGCACCGGATCAGTGATGGATAATTATGCCGGATGCGGTTCATCATGTATCACTCATAACATAGGGTGACACAGCTCTAGCTCCAATTCATCAATGTAATGTAGGCATGTATTCCGTATATAGTCATACGTGCTTATGGAAAAGAACTTGCATGACATATTTTGTCCTACCCTCCCGCGGCAGCGGGGTCCTATTGGAAACTTAGGGATATTAAGGCCTCCTTTTAATAGAGAACCGGCACAAAGCATTAGCACATAGTGAATACATGAACTCCTCAAACTATGGTCATCACCGGGAGTGGTCCCGATTATTGTCAGTTCGGGGTTGCCGTGTAACATCCCAAATTTTCAATTTGGAATGTTATACATTAGATCATAAATGCATATCATATTTTATTTTGCATTTTGGTTGATCCTAGAAATTCTACGCAACTCAATGACCCACGAAGAGAGTTGGGGATTTCGTTATTTTCATATTTGAGTTTTCTCAAATTTTCAGAATAGGATCGTTTGATTTTATTTATTATATTATCAATTATTTCTATTACAAAAATATGAGAGAGGGAATAAAATGACTTTCCCAAAATAAGGAAATATTGAGGATTTAATGATAAAATCGAATAAGATTTTATTTCAGGGTTTTTCGGTGTTTTATTTGAATTTAGGAAAAATATGTGTTTTTCAAAATTGCATTTTGTGACACCCCAAAATTTTGACCTTGTTTTAATAAATTAAAATTTTGCCAGGAAATTAAAACTTTTATTTTCTGGGCTCCCTTTTGATTTTTTGAACCATTTCCTTCCTTATTATCATGGAGTTGTTCCCTAAAGAGAAAACTTTTCAAGTATGTTATTGGACTTGTTTAACCTCTCAAGAAAAACTCTTCTTTTATTAGTAGAACTAATTACATAATTAATTTTCTTGATCTTTATTTTCTTGAAAAATGGTTTTTCAAGGTTATATGGCCATATTTGAACTACAACCATTTGATAAATTCACTTTCACTGCAGAGCTAGATGAAACAGATGTTGACCACAACTTTGACTGCCTATAACTTTTTAATAATAACTCCAAATGAGTTGATTCTTGTTCCTACCTTCCTCAAATTTTGTCTAGTTTATTTTAAGATTTATTTCAAAAAAAATAGACAACTTTGTGGTACTGTTTTTGAAACTACATATTGATTCAAAAATATTTTAAATAGGATTTTGGAGAGAGAGAAGAAAACTTTCAAAAGTTTTGGAGTGCACCCTGCCTTTCCACAACTTGAAGGCAAGCATCCTGAACCCCGACATAATATTTTTGATGTGTTAGTTGACACGGTTATAACACCACCTTACTTCGGAAAAACTCATTATTTTATGTGGTGATACGGTCATTTGCAAGAATGCATATTTGTGATTTCCTTGCTGTTGGAAATGAATATACCTGTGATGGTAATCATCCTCATGTGCCTTGCATGCATGCCGGAAAGGAATCCGGGAAAGCCTCAGCCTTGGGTAGGCGTGAGCTTGTCGCCGGTCTCCGTCGGGACGGTTATGTCCGGTATGGCATAGTAAGGTATAATGAGTGTTGATTTTATTGGTTGAAATATATTTGTTATACATGTCATGCAGGAAATTTATAGACCTCCTGAGTCGACCGTAGATCGAGTCTTGTTCTAGTAACCCCCATACTTGTTTTGTACTACCACTTGTCCCTACTGCAGGTAGGGTACGGTTCAGTAAGTCGTCAACCCCTTTCAAGCACACACCGTACAGAGAGGCCATGGTGGAAGATACCGGTTGTAGCCGGTAGGCAGGCCACCTGGTCCGGGGGCATGGGTGTTTCCGGTTGGGACCGAGAGGGGAGGCCACCCCTTAGAGCGCGCGATATAAATTTGATCCCATGCTACACGAGGTTGTAGCCTCCCCACTTAGAGTTTTGCTTGGCAGGTGTCGTGGGTGATTCCAGACACCGGTGAGTTAAGCTGGTGTGTGCAAGTCAGGTGTGTTTTCAATTAAAAGACCGTAGACGGAATTAGTCCCGATGGACTATAGGAATCCGTTACTCTTGGGTAAAGAGTACACCCTCTGCAGAGATTAAACCTATTTGAATAGCCGTGTCCATGGTTAAGGATTTCAGTCTGGGATGGGTAAAGGGTTGGTCTTAGTGTCGGTCTTCAGAGGAGAAATTGTTAAACCAGAACTTCGATTGTGACTTCTGACTTGTGAAGATTTTGATTATTATTATTATGGACTAACCCATTATATCATTGAGTATCCCTGGGACGGTTCTACCTCTTGGATATTCATTGTGGTTATTTATTTTATAAGCCCTCTATGTGGTGTCGCTGAGACGCCCGACTGTGGCATTGCTTGTTATTTATTTATTTATTTTATAAGCCATTTATGTGGTGTCACTGAGACGCCCGACTGTGGCATTGCTTGTTATTTATTTACTTTATAAGCCCTTTATGTGGTGTCGCTGAGACGCCCGACTGTGGCATTGCTTGTTATTTATTTATTTTATAACCCTTTTTGTGGTGTCGCTGAGACGCCCGACTGTGGCATTGCTTGTTATTTATTTACTTTATAAGCCCTTTATGTGGTGTCGCTGAGACGCCCGACTGTGGCATTGCTTGTTATTTATTTACTTTATAAGCCCTTTATGTGGTGTCGCACAGACGCTCGACTGCGGCATTTTATTCCCACTCCATTATTGCTTATTCATGTTGGATATAAATAACCTGCTTGCATGCATAAAAGATGTTTTATTTATGACTGATGATGTGATCATAGAATATTTCAGTGCATGATTATCAATTATATTATCCTAGTGTTCATAATGTTTGCGAGTACATTCAAAGTACTCACTGGCTTGACCCTGGCTATTGTCTTGGCCAGATTTCTGCATGGAGAGGAGTGTTGCGATGACAGCCCCGGAAACTAAGCAACGGTGATAGCAGCCTCGTGAATATAGGAGTTGACCTGGTTAGCTGTTCCTGTGGGAAATGGAGTCCCATAGACACTGATGTCTCACAAACCGCTTCCGCCATCGACCACTAGAAACCAATTGTTGTACTCACAGGCCCGAATGGTCTTGTACTACATATTTTGTATTTTTGCTTGGGATTTCTGTATCAAGTTGGTGCCTCATCAGCTAACAGTAATCCTGGGGCTGGTGAGCACAATGGCCATTTTCTGGAAATTTATACGCAGAAAACCGGTCGTGACAAACTTGGTATCAGAGCCAGGCTGACCATTGGCTGACCCTATCTTAGCCAGGTCGAAAAACCTTGGTTAACCAACCCACCAGACCTTAACCAAACCCCAGCCAAGCTTCTCATGCAAGATAGCCACACAGTGACCTCGTCACTTTTGGCAGTCGGTGCCCAACCTACCAACCTAGCCGTCGATCACGTGCCAGTGACCGGCCCCTAAATAGTCTTTTTTCGCAAGCGTGCGAAGGAAGACTCCGTTCCCTTTTCCTATAAAAAAGGGCACGCTAGCCCCAACCCAGCACAGCACAGCCGCTATCCCAAACCGAGCCATAATGCCTGGCCCCGTCGTGCACAATGAGACCACAGCAACCAACATTGGAGGCTTTGCGACCATACTCGCAAACCTCACCCGTCGCGCCTATGCGCTAGAAGAGCCCCCGGAATATGTTGTGTACCACGGGCCCATGAGCGGTGAGAGCCGTCAATTCTGGGCCACTGTACACATCTACGGTAGGGGTCTAGAGCCCGAGCGCCCCTACAGGTTCACCGGAAGGACAACTTCCTTTGAGCCACAAGCCATCCAACTAGCTGCTTGAGAGGCTATAGTTCAACTCCGGCACTTGTCGCCCAGAGTTAACTGTCGCTCGTTCTACTACTACCCCAGACGTGAAGGGTATGGTAGACCACCCCAAGTTGCCAACGGAGATCACGAGACAGATCCTACATTGTTGCACCTAGTGCGCTATGTAGGTGCACTAGAGGAACTGTTCGATCAAATCACCATTGATCTGATCGCAGCTCATGAAGAGATGGCTCGTTGAGCCCCGGCGAGAGAAGAGAACGAGCCCGATGCCGACAACCCAGTCATACTGTTCGGACACCCGATCGAGTCCCTGAGGTCTGCCCCAACCGTCGGACAAGGTGCTTTGATGACCCCAGAAGTGCTTCGTCGCCTCTTGGGAGCACACTCCAACGGGGTTGTGGCCAACAATCCCCAAGATGGTCATCATCACTACCCCGAGCCTGCAGCCGCTCAACCCCCTCCAGCTAATCCTGATAGTGAGACCCGAGGAGAAGCCTCGACATCCACAAGGCACGCCCGCTTGGATATAAACGAGGTAGACTAAGTCACTCGAGTAGTGTCGAGTCCCAGTGTATCCTCACTTTGTAATCATGTGACCTTGTAAATAAACGCCGCCTGTCGTTGTGCCTCTGTAGCCTTGCATGGATATGCCAGCATGCAGTATAAATTTCTATCCCAGGCACAGATACCCAAAATCACCCCATCGACCCCCACAGTGATACGTCACTTTAGTGAGATATATGTATCCGTGGCTTGACCCCGACCCTTGGAGCAGAGCTGGCAATTTCATTACCTTTCACCACGATAAAACGACCCAGCTCCAGGGCTATAAAAAGGCCACCACATGACCTTGCCAAGCACCCCTCATCTTGTGCACCATCCTCACAACCATTTCTTGCCATGCGGAGCCCTAGTATTTATCTGAGAACCCCGGATGCAACCCCGGGTAGTTTTGTCAAGATATTGTGGGATTTTACCTGCAGTACCATGGGCGCTACCAAGCCACCTCAGTACGAGCTGTTCAAATCAAGAATCACCCAGTCCACCTCGAGATATTGGGCAGCAGTACACATCCCTCCCGTAAACTCAAAGCAAGACCCAACGGAGGTCTCCTTCGTGGGGAAATCTATGCCAACCCCACATATGGCCATAGAAGCTGCTGCATACGAAGCGCTTGCTCGCCTTCGATTCGCGGTACCCTATGCCAGCGAACGAGGGTATTATTACTTTCCGAACCGTGCAGCACCCGGAGAAGTAACATCTTTTCCTGGTGGACGAATTGAGAGAGACCCACTACTGGCCAACCTTGTCCAGTATGTTATCGCTCAAGAGCGTTTGACCCAGCGAGTAATGGGTTATCTCCAGAGCCTCGTTGATTTAGATCCTCAGCTCGCCATCGGCAGAACTCTAAGGCCCAACCAAGAGAGACGCATACATCGACTGGTCAATCCACTTTCCCCAATAGAAGAAGAGTGTGTCCCAGTACCAGAGACGTTTTCTCGGGACCCCGTCTAGTTACCGTTTCCATTTTAGACGTCGCTGCTGTGTTCATTATTGCAGCATTTATTTATGTGTTGTAACTTATGCATGATACCCTGAGTTTGTGCAACGAGTCAATTATTTGGCTTCTACTAATGTGTGTAGTTTTTGTTGTGTTTTATGCTCCTTTAAATTAACCGATTTCCCTCTCGAAAAATTCCGGAGTAAGATTTCTTTTCCCGGAGCTGCTGCATCGTATGTCTTCTCACGACATGGGATTTATTTTCACGCAACACCACGGCAGCAAACTCACAACCTTAATCACTCGAACACACACCCTGCAACTCTGTTGCATCTAACTGAGCACTTCCCGACAACAGTTAGCACCCGACACACCCCACCTACTCCTCGTGATCACCGCCACCGCGGAGAGCCAACACACGAGTGGCAGCATCGCGACGATCATCAAGGATCATCGCGCACAGGAGCACGGAGAACCCCAGCACGGCTTCCAGCCCTCCGCACACCAGGATCACGAACCAATCCGGCATCACCTCCGCCATTAGAGCCTCGTCTCGAGCTTCTGGAAACAGAAATGGGGGAAGAAGGAGGAGGAGAAACAAGGCCAGGTGTGACGAAGAAGAGAAGAGCACCTCGACCGTTTTATAGCTCGAGCTCGGTGTACGATGGGCGAGGTCCACCAACGCCGCTCGTCGCCCGACCGCCGGTGTTCGGAGGCGAATCTGCGAGCAGTGCCGACAGCGCACTGGCCCGCGAGGTGAGTGCACGCTGCACTGGCAGCTAGCACGCCGCGCACTACTGCTGTACGGCCTAGATGCCCTACGCGCTAGACGTCGCCGGTGGAGAAAGCGCGGGAAAGCGCGCGGGAGAGAGGAAGAAGAAGAGCCAGAGGAAGAAGAAGAGGCTCAGAGTGGGCCCCGGGTCCACCTGTCAGCCAAAGGGAGCACTGTGCTCTCGGGTACGACTAGCGTATTATAACATTAAGAATTTATTCTAAATTTACTGCGTCTGACGTAGAAATTGCTCGTTTTTCCCCAAAATCGTGGAGTTTTCCACGCAGCGTCAGTGTCCCACACTGTATTTTTGCACCACTTATTTCCCTTTCACTGTAGCCGCTTTTACCGCTTAAGAAATTGTTTCAATTCGGTATAATATTTTTTTTAAAAAACAATCCTTAGCAAATCTCGAGGAAGAGATTTTTCTTAAGGGGGGTAGTGTTGTGACACCCCAAAATTTTGACCTTGTTTTAATAAATTAAAATTTTGCCAGGAAATTAAAACTTTTATTTTCTGGGCTCCCTTTTGATTTTTTTGACCATTTCCTTCCTTATTATCATGGAGTTGTTCCCTAAAGGGAAAACTTTTCAAGTATGTTATTGGACTTGTTTAACCTCTCAAGAAAAACACTTCCTTTATTAGTAGAACTAATTACATAATTAATTTGCTTGATCTTTATTTTCTTGAAAAATGGTTTTTCAAGGTTATATGGCCATATTTGAACTACAACCATTTGATAAATTCACTTCAAATTCAAACCAAAATTTGGAGATGTCATCTGATGTTGTTAAACCACTTTTATGCAAAAATATCTTCTGTCCGTTAGAAATTTTGAGCTCTACACCATTTTTTCAAATCTGGTCCAGTGGGCAAATTTGCACTACAGCCTATTTAAATATTTCTTTAAAGCCTTCACCAAAATTATGGGATGTCAGTGATAGCATGCAATTCCACTTTTTGCAAAAACCCAGTGATGTCCTTTGAGAAATTTGAGTGAATCAACCTCACTTTCATTCTGGTCCAACATGATGGTTTGTACAGCAACCATATTTTTGCTTGCTCTTTTACCCTTGATTCTTTCTCCTGCTTATAGCACTCCCTATAAGACCCCTATGTCCAGGAGGATGGGCTCATTGGAATATTTTTGGTTCATGAAATAATGCCATTTATCTCCTGTCCAGAATTGTAGTTTTGCAAAACTTGCACTAACAAGTTTCTGTTTTTGGCCGACTAACCTCACCACCCTCTCTTTCACCTAATGAGACCACCATCGGGAGATTTTGGCCACTCCAAGAAATGCCTAGGTGCCTGTGGCATTTTGTCAAACACCTAGAGAGCATGGACAGTTTTGGCATGAGTTTATGTTTGCTTTGTGAACCTGATTCCCTGACCAAACCAGCATGTCCCATGGATTTGCCCTAGCCTACAACCCCATCCTGCTAACTCTCTTGTGGTTTAGAGCCCCCTAGAATGCATTAGCATTTCGTCGAGCACGTTCCGTGCGTGCTCTGGGCGCGAGCAGAGCACGCGTTTTGCACGTGCCGCGCCCGAGCCAACGCGTCGTGCCCCTGGTTTGCCCTCACTGCAGAACCACGCCAAGCACTCCCCCTACTCACTGCAACACGCCAAGGAGCCCCTCGCCACGTCTCCGGCAAGCCAGGAGCTAGCCGCCACTGCCGCCCGACAGCCTCTGCACTGGTCGGTGCCGCCCGAGCCTCTCCCGCTCGCCACCTGCCCCCTGGAGCAGCGCGAGCTCATCCGCAAGCGTGTCCCCTAGCACACGTCGCCGCCACGTCGCCCTAGCTACAGAATGGCAGTCGCCGGCGAGCTTATCCACGGCCGCCGCGGAACCGCCTTGACTCGCCTATAAAAGGAAGCCCCAAGCTCGTCCCCGCACGCAGGCAGTCTCAAGCCATCTCCCTAGGACCCCCCTTAGCCAGCAGCCGAACCGGGAAGGCCGTCTTCCCCGACTCCGGCCAGTTCGGCCACCGCCGCCTCCCGGCTCCGTTCTTCGCAACTCGAACCCCCCCGGGCCTCCCAACACCACCAAATGACTCCACTTCGACTTGTCGAGCTGCCCAGCTACTCAAACCAGACCGGGATCCACCGTAGTTCAAGCGCCCAAAACTCCCGAAGCCACCGGCCGCCGCGAAGCTCGCCGCCGGCGACTCCCTTCATCCCCACCTGACTGACGACCACCGGGAGGACCGCACGGGAACCGCGGATCGATCCCCACCCTCGGTGTCTCGAACGGTGCCGCCGTTCACCGGCGAGCGTCGTCGGACTTCCGCCTCCGCTCGGGGCAGAGGAAGAGGAGGGAGAGGACTGGTCAAACCTGACCAGTGGGCCCGCTGGACCCACTGTCAGTGACCCACGCGCCGTCCACGCTGGAGTAAGTGGAAGCGTAAATCCAAAATACGCCTTCGACGTGGTCAGTAATCGAAATGTTTTTCTTTTTCTGTTTAATTTTTAAAAACAGATTTTGACCACAACTTTGACTGCCTATAACTTTTTAATAATAACTCCAAATGAGTTGATTCTTGTTCCTACCTTCCTCAAATTTTGTCTAGTTTATTTTAAGATTTATTTCAAAAAAATTCAGACAACTTTTTGGTACTGTTTTTGAAACTACATATTGATTCAAAAATATTTTAAATAGGATTTTCGAGAGAGAGAAGAAAACTTTCAAAAGTTTTGGAGTGCACCCTGCCTTTCCACAACTTGAAGGCAAGCATCCTAAAACCCGGCATAATATTTTTGGTGTGTTAGTTGACACGGTTATAACACCACCTTACTTCGGAAAAACTCATTATTTTATGTGGTGATACGATCATTTGAATGAATGCACATTTGTGATTTCCTTGCTGTTGGAAATGAATATACCTGTGATGGTAATCATCCTCATGTGCCTTGCATGCATGTCGGAAAGGAATCTGGGAAAGCCTCGGCCTTGGGTAGGCGTGAGCTTGTCGCCGGTCTCCGTCGGGACGGTTATGTCCGGTATGGCATAGTAAGGTATAATGAGTGTTGGTTTTATTGATTGAAATATATTTGTTATACATGTCATGTATGAAATTTATAGACCTCCTGAGTCGACCGTAGATCGAGTCTTGTTCCAGTAACCCCCATACTTGTTTTCTACTACCACTTGTCCCTGTCGCAGGTAGGGTACGGTTCAGTAAGTTGTCAACCCCTTTCAAGCAAACACCGTACAGAGAGGCCATGGTGGAAGATACCGGTTGTAGCCGGTAGGCAGGCCACCTGGTCCGGGGGCATGGGTGTTTCCGGTTGGGACCGAGAGGGGAGGCCACCCCTTAGAGCGCGCGATATAAATTTGATCCCATGCTACGCGAGGTTGTAGCCTCCCCAATTAGAGTTTTGCCTGGCAGGTGTCGTGGGTGATTCCAGACACCGGTGAGTTAAGCTGGTGTGTGCAAGTCAGGTGTGTTTTCAATTAAAAGACCGTAGACGGAATTAGTCCCGATGGACTAAAGGAATCCGTTAATCGTGGGTAAAGAGTACACCCTCTGTAGAGATTAAACCCATTCGAATAGTCGTGTCCATGGTTAAGGATTTCAGTCTGGGATGGATCAAGGGTTGGTCTTAGTGTCGGTCTTCGGAGGAGAAATTGTTAAACCAGAACTTGGATTGTGACTTCTGACTTGTGAAGATTTTGATTATTATTATTATGGACTAACCCATTATATCATTGAGTATCCCTGGGACGATTCTACCTCCTGGATATTCATTGTGATTATTTATTTTATAAGCCCTCTATGTGGTGTCGCTGAGACGCCCGACTGTGGCATTGCTTTTTATTTATTTATTTATTTTATAAGCCCTTTATGTGGTGTCGCTGAGACACCCGACTGTGGCATTGCTTGTTATTTATTTACTTTATAATCCCTTTATGTGGTGTCGCTGAGACACCTGACTGTGGCATTGCTTGTTATTTATTTATTTTATAAGCCCTTTATGTGGTGTCGCT